>NC_142025.1:55701815-55814315 GCF_049901735.1 Notechis scutatus | reverse complement strand
CTGGGCAGGACATTGCAGTAGATAATTTTATGTATTACGTTTAAGTTGGACCAAAGGCGGCATAGTTCTAGGTTGTCTAAGCCTAAAATTTCAATTCTCATCGCATAAGGTATTCTGTTGCGAGTAGAGGAGTAGAGGACTCTTCTCGTGAAATATCTCTGGACTTTCTCGACTGTATTAATATCCAATATGCAATGCAGGTTCCAGACTGATGAGCTGTATTCAAGTATTGGTTTAGCAAATGTTACCAGAGAAAAAGCTATGCAGGATTAGGTTAACAACTCTTAATGCCTTTTTGGCTATGTAGTTACAGTGGGATCTAGCACTTAGGTCCTTGACATAGTGGGAGTCTTCTTCAAGATCGTGACCATTCAGCTTGTATTTTATTTTCTGATTTTCTTTTCCAATATGTAAGACAGAACATTTGTTTTTTGAGATTTGAAGTTTCCACTTGTTTGACCATTCTGACACATAATCAAGGTCTTTTTGAAGGGTAGCAGTATTGTCAGTGGTGTTGAATAGTTTTACATCATCAGCGAAAAGAACGCAGTTGCTTTTAATATGATCACAAAGGTCATTTATGTAAAGTATAAAGAGAGTTGGTCCTAGAATGCTGCCTTGGGCGACACCTCTGTTGACATGTATGGGATTTGATAGGGCACTCCCTATTTTGACCATTTGTTGCCTGTTTGACAGGAATGCAGCTATCCAATTATGCAGGTGTCTGAAGATACATAAGATTTTAGTTTTAAAAGTAGTTTGTTGTGTACTGCTGAATCAAAGGCTTTACAGAAGTCTATGTAAGTCTATGTAATCGAATTTTGTAGTCCATATGTTTTTACAGTGTAGGAGTTGCAGATTACAAGATAATATTTTTCTGAAACCAAATTGTTTGTTAGAGAGTAGGTTGTTTGTCTCTAAGTGAAGGATAATGGTTTGGCTAATAATTGAGTCCATGACTTTGCAGGTGACACATCATAAAGAGATTGATCTGTAATTTTCAACTAGGCTGGGGTCTCCCTTTTTGAAGAGGGAGATGACCATGGCTAGTGACCATAGGTGGGCAAGGAGCTGGTACTGAAGGATTTTTCAAAGATTATGCTTAGAGGTTCTGCTATGGCAGTGGAAAGCTTTTTTAAGAAATAGTCCATCGGGTCCAATAGATAGAGATGGTTTTAGATTTTGTAGTGCTTTTTCGATGTTATCTTCTGTAAAATTGATATGTATTAGATCATTGTAATTGTTTGACTATGAAATATTGGCATGAGCCATTGCTGTTTACAAAGACTGAGCTGAAGAATGTGTTAAAGAGGCTGGCTTTGATGGTTTCATCGTTACAGTCTTTACCATCAGGTCCTTTTAGGGGTGGGATGGATCTTGAGTCTTTAAGTTTGTTGTTTATAAAATTATAGAAAGCACAGGTGGAATTCGTGCGTAGAAGGTTTTCCTCTTGTTTAATGTGATAATTGGTGCATTCAGTCTTTATCTGATGGCATAGGTTTTTGTAGTGGCTTTTAAAGTTGGCAACATGGCCAGATTTGTTTTTCCACCAAAGGGATTTCTTTTTGGATTGGAGCTTCCTTATTGTTCTTATAAAAGTTTTCATTTTTATCACAACAACAAAAAACAAACATAAAACCTTCTTTCTGTTCCACAGTGTGTCACTTGAGTACATATTTCTTCGTGCACAAAATAATATTATCATACATATTTAACTTGTATATATTTATAATCATTCTTATCAATATTTTATATCACATATGTCACATATTCTTTTATTCTTAACTTTATAATCATTAACTTTCAATAATATATTTCAAGTTCATTTTCTTACTCTATCTAGCTCATCTTATCAGTAACAATATATTATGCTATACTTATATAATTCAATTCTTTACTCTTCTATCCAACCATTCATAACATAAATTCCAAATTGTATTATAGTCTTTTTCTTCTTGTTCTCTAATCGCCATTGTCAATTTTCATTTTTCCAATTTTGTGCAAATACAATCCTGGCTGCTGTTAATATATTAATAATCAAATACATTAACTCTTTGTTATAACCCTCAGGCAAAATTCCCTATAAAAATGTCTCTGGTTTTAAATCTATAGGTTGTTTTATCATCTTCCCCAGCCACATGTCTATTTTAGTCCAATACTTTTTAGTCTTTGTGCATGTCCACCACATGTGGTAGTATGATCCTGGTAACTTCTGACATTTCCAGCACTTCGCCGACTTATCTTCCAACATCTTAGCAATTCTCATTGGAGATAGATGCCACCTATAAAACATCCTATACAAATTCTCTATATCATTGACATAGTTAATTTATAATTTCTAGACCATAATATCTGCCATTTATCAAGATCTATTCCATAGCCAAAAATTTTCCCCCACGCAATCATTGTTTCTTTTACTTGTTCATCCTCTAATTTCACTCCTAGTAAATAACCATGTAGTTTTTTAATCACTTCTCATCAGTGCCTGTTAGGATTTTATCCAATTCGATCAATTCTTTATAAAACCCAGTCATCTTAATGTCTTTTTCATACCTTGTATGTATTTGCAAATACGAATACCAATTTATATTTACCCCTTGTAATTCAAATTCTTGCTTTGATTTGAGTTCACCCTTTTCATTTAATATTTCATCATATCTAATTATGTGTTCTTTTTTAAATAGCTGTGGATAAACACTTCTAAAGTTGATAACCAGACTGGTATTTTCAGATAATGAGAGTCTCTTATTTTTTCCCATACTGTGCCTTACTTTCTTTGTACCATAAAAATGCGTGCCAACCCAATTGTAAATCATGCCCTTCTAACATTAGTAATCTGGCATTTTTCAATACAATCCATTCCTTCATCCACATCCATATTGTTGCCTGATAATATAATTCCCAATTGGGTAATCCAAAAACCCCTCTCACTCTTGCATCCTGTAATAATTTTATCTTGATTCTTTGCCTTATCTCCCTGCCAAATAAATGTCATCATTTTATTTAAGTCTTCAAAAAAAAATTTTTTTTCAGTCTTATTGGAATCGTTTGAAATAGATATAGTATTTTGGCAGTATGTTTATTTTTATTGTCGCTATTCTACCTATTAAAGATAGTTGTAAATTTTTCCATTTTTCTAGATCTATCGCAATCTATTGTAATAATCTGTCATAGTTATTTTCTTTAAGAGTTCCACATCTGTCATTTGTATCCCTAAGTATTTCACTTTTTTTGTAATTTGTATATTTAGTTTGTCCATTAGTCTTTTCTTTTGTTTTTCTGTCATATTTTTCACCCAAAATTTTGTTTTTTCTTTGTTTATTTTGAATTTTTTGTTTATTTTGAATCCTTTGTTTATTTTGAATCTTTGTTTATTTTGAATTCGCCAAACTCCTCTATTTCTCTGATGAACTTTGAGCCTGTTTCCAATGGTTTTTCCAATATGAAAACCAAATCATCTGCGAAGGCTTGTAATTTATACTCTTGTAATTCATTCCCTTTATTTCTCCATTTTTTCTAATATTTCTATTCAAGACTTCCAATGTCAATACAAATAATAATGGGGAAAGCGGACAGCCTTGTTTAGTTCCTTTTAGGATATTGAAGTTTTCTGTCAATTCTCCATTTATCATTACTCTTGCTGTTTGCTTATTATATATTGCTTTTAATGCATTCGTATACTTGTCTCCAAAACCCATCTCCTCCAATTGCATCAACATAAACTGCCAATTCACATTGTCAAACACTTTCTGTGCATCTAAAAAGACTAAAGTCATTTGTTTCTCTGAGGGGTTTCCTAATATTCCAAAGTGTTTAATATTATCCTCATATTGTTTTTTATTTGTCTCTTGGGCAGAAATCCATTTTGATCTGAATAAAATAGTTTAAATATTTTTTTAGTCTTTCTGCCATTATTGAAGCAAATATTTTATAATCAACATTTAGCAGGGATATTGATCTATAATTCTTTATTTGTTGTGGGTCAGTATCTTCTTTTGGTATAAGTGTAACATATGCTTCTGTCCATGAATCACGTATTTTATTTGTTGTCAAAACTTCAATACTTACAACATTGTAGTAGAAATTGTTTCCTGAATTGCCTTATAAAATTCAGCTGGTAGCCCATCTGGGCCAGGAGCTTTTCCAGTATTTTGTCTATTTATTGCTTCTGTCAACTCCATCATTGTTATTTTTTCATCTAACATGGTCTTTACTTCCTCGGGTATTTTCGGTAGTTCTGCCTCTTGTAGATATTGCTGTACTTTGTTTTCTAATATTGCCCCTTGATCATATAGTTCCTCATAAAATTTCTGTACTATTTTTTTCTTCTCTTCATTTTCATAACATAACATGCCATTTTCATCCATTAATTTGGTGTTCTCTTTGATTTTTTTCTTTCTTTAATTTGTATGCTAACCATTTCCCTGGTTTATTTGCATTTCAAAGTAGTTTTGTTTAACTCCTCTAATCTTTTGTGACAGTTCTTCTTTTTCCATTAGTCCAATTTTGTGTTTAATTATATCCATTTGATTTTTGGTATTTTTGTGTTGTGGATATTTTTGTAAATCCTTCTCCAGTTTTTTATACGCTTGTTCTAACAATTGTTGTGTTTGTCTCTTTTTAATATTCTTTTTTCTTGTATAAGTTATGATTACCCCTCTGGTATATGCTTTCATAGTGTCCCATACATTTTGTAATGAGGTTTCTCCTGGTTTGTTTTCTTTAAGGAAGAAAACAAACTCTTTTTCCAGGTGTTTAATAAATTCTTTCTCTTTCAAAATTGAATTATTCAAAGTCCATCTTGATCTTTTCTTCTGTCCTTTCCATTTAATCCTTATTGGATTGTGGTCAGCCCAAATGTTTGTATCAATATTTGCTTCTTGGATATTAGGTATTAAATCTGTTGACATCCAAATCATGTCTATTCTTGACCATGATAAATGTCTATTGGAGTAAATGTAAATTGTCTATTTTTGCTATTCAATTCTCTCCATATATCTTTGATACTCAACTCCTCCACCATCTTAAAAAAAGATTTAGGTAATATTTTCCGTTCTTCTTATTTGTTTTCTGTGTTTTATAGTCCAGTTCAGTATTTACAATTGCATTAAAATCTCTGAGAATGCATATCTTATAATAATCCAGTTAAATTATTTTATTATGTAAATTCTTATAAAATTGGTCTTGCTGGTTATTAGGAGTATAGATTGTGATTAAAAGTACTTCTCAGTTATTGTCTACCCTGTTTCTCCAACAATACGGCCTCCCCCAAGAGGAAGTCCCAGCATGTTTTATAGGCATGAAATGAAATTAAGCCCCTCCCCCAAATTAAGGCCTATATTAAAACATGCAAAATGGGGGGGGAATGGTGGGGGGGCTTGCCATTAGGAAGTATTTTTGTTGCACACCTAGATTTGGTGCTGCCTGCGTTGACCCCAATACGAAGTGCCCCACCAACGCCGAGGTCAACATCCAAGCCGTCGCCACCTGCCCACCCAAAGATGCAAGGGGGGGAATTAAGTCACCCCCGAAAAGACGGCCTAGCCATTTTTTCAGGGCTCAAAAAAAAATAAGACCCGGACTTATTATATGAGAAACACGGTATTATTTCAACCATCAATATTCTTCCTTCTTCATCTGCATAGATTTGCCTGGCTTTAATTGTATTTCTAATATATAAGACAGTTCCTCTTTTATTTTGTTGTGCCAATTATGTAAATATAGTTCCAATTCTAGAACAAGTCAACAAATGTGTGTGTTGTCTTTTAATATGCACTTCTTGTGAGGAGATTATATTCATATTTAATTTTCCTAATTTATGAAATATCTTTTTCCTTTTAATAGCTGAATTTAATCCATTTATATTTATAGAAATCAGTTTCTTTTCCTCTTCCATTATTTATACTTTATAGTTAGGATTTATTGCTCTTGTTGTTCTCTGTTCCCTTGGTTCTGTAATTATCATTTGGCTACTTACTGCTCCCTCTTCCTTTCTTCCTTTGTTCTTTCTCCATTTCCATTGCCATTTCTGCTCATATTTTGAGTTCCTCTTCTCTTGCTCTCTCATTTTCTGTTCCTCCAAAGTATTCATCATAAAATAATTCTGCGCTCTCCACCGAGTCAATTCTGTGTCTTTGTTCTCACCAAATAAATGTCAAACCTTCTGGAATCAACTATCTATAGTTAATTTCTTTTTTGATTAAAATCTTTGTCAAGAATTGATGTTCTCTTCTTAAATCTCTCACTTTTCTTGGTATTTGTTTCAAGGCTATAATGTTTTTTCCTTTGTACTTCCAATAGATCGTCTCTTGCCTTCTGCAGTATCTCAGTTCTTATTGTTTTCTTGGTAAATCTCACATGTACTTCTCTGGGTTTCTCATTGCATATCTTGTAAATACTCAATATATTTCATCCATTCCATCCATCACCTTTTCTTTAGTCATCTCCAAGGGTTCCGCTAGTATTTCTGTCATAATTTCTTTAAGGTTTTCTCCCTTTTCTTCCTCAATATTTTGAAATCTTAAATAGAAATCAACTTTTTCCATTTCCCAAAATATTGAATCTTTCCCTTTCTCACTTTCGACCCTTGTCAGTCTATTATCTATTTCTCCCACTTTCTTATCTGTTTCATCACCTCTTTCTTCTATCTTCTGTATTTTTTTTCTCCATATATCATTAATACCTGTTGTATATCTCCTTCCATTTTCTCCATCCTTTCCTCCAGCTTCTCCATTCTATCCTCTGCATGCTTCCCTTGGTCTTGTATTACTTGTAACATTGACTTGATTTCTTGCAAAGAAGTCTGCTTTTCTTTATCTTTCTCCTGATGCATCATCGTAGTGATAGTTCATTGATCTAGATAGATCATTGATCAGCTGGGCTCAGCGACGAGGAAGTAAGAATTGATGATCCTTACTCATGTCAAATCAAATTATATTCCATTCTCAAAAACCCAAAAGAAGATAGAAACCAATCTTCAAATTCTTCTGTGCCTTAATCCAGTTTTATCCAATAAAAAGGAGCAAAAAGAAGAAGAAAAAGAAAGAAAGAGAAAAAAGAAGACAAAAAAATCAATGATGGAATCGATGAAATCCAATAGCAAAAAAGAAAACTGTAAATCCAGTTTAAAAAAAAAATAGAATAAGAGTTGTATAAAATTCAAAAAACCCAATAAGGAGACCAGAGGAAAACTTCCCCAAAAAAATAAGCGGGGAAAAGGAACTAGCAATGCAAATCCATCCACTTCTACATAAAATAGAAAGAAAAAAAGGGAATGCCAAGAGAGAGAAAAGAGCCACAAGTCCAAAGATAGTAAACTTACTAGTCGATCAATCTATAAGGGGAAGAAGAAAAAGTAAAAGAGAAAAGGAAAAAATATAAGGAAAAGATGGGGAAAAAACCAATCCAAAATTAATCCATATTAAAAATCTGGACCAAAAAATAAAGGAAGCCAGTAAAAAGGGGAGGAGAAAAAAAATCCAAAATGTACTTCAACAAAATAGGATAATCAACCAAAACAAAGACAGAGCAAAAGAAAAAGGAAGGTGCCAACTATAATTTATAAAACCATTATATCTAAGTAAAGCAAAATCACAGTGTAACATTCAGTCAATCCAGGAAGCCAAAGTCAAAAGCAAATATCTTGTTCAAGGTCACAATGTTCTTTCTTTTTCATAATCTTATTCAACTTTAAAGGCAACACCTGTCTTTATTGCTGACTTATTATCTTTCTCCGCTTCTCTGTCATCAAATAATTAGTTTCATGTGACCTCCAGATGGCAGTGTTGCTTAGCTTTCCTTATAGTTGTTCCTTAGTTACACTGTATCTCTATACTCTTAAGCAGTGAAAGTAAAAAGTACAAAGGAAAATCAAAAGAAAAAGGGAAAGTACTTTGTATATTTAAAAGCAAAAAAGATTCAATTTGTTTTTAAGCTCAGTCCAATCCAGTTATTTAAACAAAGAAGCCAGAAAGAATAATCCTTTCCCCCCCCAAGAAATAAAAAAAATCCAAATAAAATTGACAGTTCCTTGCCATTTGCCGCTATTCTTAGTTTTTCTGTCTTCTCTTTCTTTAATAATTCTTTTATCTGGTGTACTCCTTTATTTATTTATTTTTTAAAATAAAAGTTTCTCACCCAAACCAACACACTGTTTTCTTTCTTTCTTCTTCCCTTCCGAGGCTGGCACAGCTGCTCATGATAAATGGCCGCTTCCCACCGCTGCCGGACTGCAGGAGCTTTCCTGTATCTACCAGGGACTTTGCGATATCCCTGGGATTGACAGGATGTGCTCCTTTCACTCACTATCTCACCAGGATGGTTCAGGTCCCTGGGACCGTCTAGCTTGCTATATATTTAGTAGCAAGAATATTAAAAACTTTTAAAATCTAGTTGAGTACTTTAGTTAGTTTAGATGCCGCAGATTCCCAGTGGTAGGTAGTTTAGATGCCACAGAATCCCAGTATTAAACATGTAGGACAACAAAAGAAAACAGATACTATGAGAGGCCCAAACATAATACTGCTTCAATGTGCTCTTCCTGGGATTGCCCCTGAAGAGCATTTAGAAACTTCAATTAATGTAGAATGCAGCTCTATGCAGGTAATAAATAGTGCCAGATATACAGCACACTAACACCACTACTGGATTAGCTGTATTGTTTACTGGTGTACTTCCAGGTGCAAATCAAGGTGCTGCTTATATGGCTTGGGACTGGGTTACCTGAGGAAGAACCTTTTTCCAAGAATCTCTACCCATCCAGTTTAATCCAGGAGACTGGGCATGATGCAAATCTCGTCAGCCAAAAAGTATCAATTTGCAGGGGTTAGAAGGTGGGCCTTTTCTGTAATAATCCTTGCTCTGTGGAATAGTCTCCCCTCAGACATTAGAATGCCCCAGGGGTGGGATTCAATTTTTTTTAAACAACTGGTTCTGTGGATGTGGCTTAGTTGGTGGGTGTGGCTTGGTGGTCATATGACTAGGTGGGCATGGCCAACTCAACACCACTCATGTCAAGGGGTGCTTCTCCTCGCCTGGCCTCTCATGGCACTGGGGATGTTGCAATGGTCATAAGTGTGAACAATGGTCATTAGTCACTTTTTTCAGTGCCATTGTAACTGAATGGTCACTAAATGAAATGACCAAGATTACCTGTATAAAAATACAAAAAGATTCTTTGCTTGCAAAAAGCTGCCCTAAATATAAATCATTAGATTAAAAACACCTGCAAGCCGGAGTTACAAATCAGGCAGGGTGCCAGAGCACCTTGAGGAATTAAAATAGTTAAAATGCAGTGATGACTATCACCAGCCAACTCTTGCTCATAAAGCAGAGAGGTCATTTAAACTCTCCAGAAAAAGCACACCCAGGAAAGCAATCCTTAGATCAGGGGTGGGCAAACTACGGCCCGCGGGCCACATCCGGCCCGTTGGTCTGTCCAATCCGGCCCGGCCCTGAAAAAAATCGCTGGCCGTGGCGTATTGCCCTGCACCATGTGGCCCCCAAAGCTGCAAAACAGTGCGGAGCGCTCTCGGGTAGGAAAGAAAAGAAGAACTTTGCAAAGGCCTCGGCTGGGAGTTCGAAATCACCTTCGAGTGCGACCTCTCCGAAGGTGAGTCCCCGCCGATCCCCCTTTTTTCCGGGCTTCCAGGCTTAAACTTTGCAAAGGCAAAGTTTGCAGGCGGAGCGTCTTCCGGCCGAGGAGTGGGAAGGGTTCTGCCCGGTGGGCGGGCGGGCTGCTTGGAGCGGGCTGCTTGGAGCCACCTAAAGCTAGGCCGCTGCTGGTGGAGCCTTGCCCTGCCTTGGTGCCCGTTTCCCGGCTCGGCGGTCCTGCTCGGGTGGCACTTTAAAAGCCTGCTCCCACCACCCGAACAACTTCCCAGCAACTTGCGGCTTCTTTTTTCCTCGCGGGCGCTCGCGCCTGGCCCCGAGCCATGCGGCGGAGGGGAAACCCAGAGCACCGCCGGGTCGCCTCCTCCAAGCAGCCTGCCCGCCCGCTGGAACCCTTCCCGCTCCTCGGCGGGAAGACGCTCCCGCCTGCAATCTTTGCCTGTGCAAAGTTTAAGCCTGGAAGCCCGGAAACCCGAGCAACTTCCCAGCAACTTTTGGCTTCCTTTTAACTCGCGGGTGCTCGCGCCTGGCCCTGAGCCGCACAGCGGAGGAAGCCCGGCCGTTGGGTGGGCTGCTTGGAGGAGGCGACTCGGTGGTGCTCCGGCAGCAGCAACAGGCAGTTCCGCCCGGGCTCCGCTCAGGTGTCCGGCTGGGGCTGTCAGGAGTTGCTACCGCCGGCGCAGCTCGCTGCGGCTCCAGTCCCGCGTTGCCTTGGGAAGGAAAAGGCAAAACTAGGAGCCACTGAGCCTGAGCCTCCGGTGCCGTTGCTGCCGTTGCAAAGCACCGCCGCGGCTCTTCCTTTTTGCCTTTCCCTTCCCAAGGCAATGCGGACTGGAGCCGTGCGGAGCCGCGCCAGGCGTGTAGCAACTCCTGACTCAGGGGCCTCCGAGGGAGGAAGGAGGAGAAGAGGGGAGAAAGGGTGGGGGGCGATTCCCAAAAATCTTGTGCTGACCCGGCCCGTCTGTCAAATTTTAAAAGTCCATGCGGCCCCCGAGCCAAAAAGTTTGCCCACCCCTGCCTTAGATCCATTTGCACCACTTAAAGATACCAGCTGGTCTCACTCACCGCATAAGTTTGCCAAAAAGTTTGCCCACCCCTGCCTTAGATCCATTTGCACCACTTAAAGATACCAGCTGGTCTCACTCACCGCATAAGATATCCTAAGGAAATCATCCAATTTAAGGAAAGATCACATTCCCTCCAGAAAGGCAGGAAAAAATCAGTGCCAAACTTGCATCCTGCCTCTTGGAAATATATCCCAAAAGAACAGTGCCAGATACCACTAGTGAAGGAAGACCCCCTCCCCAGATAGAAAAAAAAAATGAGGCAGGAAAAAATTCAAACACAATACAAACAACTAAATCACAACAGTAGCTGTTGCTTGTTGAAGCTGAATAGGGAAAATTATCCCATCAATAAATATAGGATTAAACCTTCACCAAAAACTAGTTTTAGACCAAAACTCAGAAAGGGTATGTAAACTCATGTTTGAATGTCAATCTTTGTAGCTAGTCAAGAAGCCTTGCTGAATGTCACTCATCTTGGTTCCCTGTCATTAAAAGTTTCTTTCTGACAGCTCTGCTTCATTATTCAATTATTTCTTCAAAGTGCTGATTGTCCAGGGAAGTATTTCCTCCCAACAGCAGTGTAAAAATCTTAAAACAACCCTTCCCCTTTAAGAAAGTCAAGCCCCAGAAGCTCCAGAGACAGGAAGTCTAGGCATACTGGCAAGAATGTAATAAGGGTGGGGGAAAAAACAAAAGGAGATTGCTTCTAACTACCAGTTCTCCAAACTTCTTAGAAAGTTAACAAGAGGTTCTATAGAACAGGTCAGAACCAAAAGTGGTATTCAGCAGGTTCTGACCAGTTCTGGAGAACCAGTAGTGGAAATTTTGAGTAGTTCGGGATACCATCTGTGACTGGCCCCGTCCCCATCTATTCTCTGTCTCCCGAGTCCCAGAGGATCGCCTGGATCTTCTTTTGTTGCCCTGCACAGGAGAACGGAGCTGGAAATCAGGTTAGGGGGTAGGGAGAAAATGGGGATTTTACAGTATTCTTCCCCTGGAGTGGGGTGGGAATGGAGATTTTGTGGTATCCAT
Organism: Notechis scutatus; assembly: GCF_049901735.1. Classification (NCBI taxonomy): domain Eukaryota; kingdom Metazoa; phylum Chordata; class Lepidosauria; order Squamata; family Elapidae; genus Notechis; species Notechis scutatus. The sequence goes on along the minus strand of NC_142025.1, from coordinate 55,802,607 downwards.
CCCCTGCCACGCCCACCAATCCACACCCACCAAGCCATGCCATGCCCACCAAGCCACCCACAGAACCGGTAATAAAAATTTTTTGAATCCCACCACTGGTCAGAACCAGTAGAATCCCATCCCTGGAATGCCCCAATCCTGCTTGCCTTTCACAAGGCTTTAGAAACACTACTATATTTCTGAACTGGGACATGAAATGTGTTAAGAACCCTGTTCTTGGCTTTACCGTTAACTGGTCAAGTATCTCAGGTGCTGGATATATTTCTTCTGGATGTTTTTCATTGTTTTTTATTGCTTTTAAAATGTCTTTTATTATTTTAACTGTTTTATACTTTTTGAATTTTAACACCATCCCCTCAAAGATGGCCCCACTCAGATGGCAGTTATAAAAATTGAATAAATAAATAAAAATAAACATATAAACAATTCAACAGAGCTCAACCATCAACCCACCGCAATACCTGGGATAATAGCCAGATCTTTAATAGTATCCTGAGTGTCATCAGGGATATAGCCTCTTTGTCACCACAGAAACTATCAACAGTGTAATTTTAGTCAGCAACGAAGTGGTCTTTATTAACACTTACCTCTGTTAGCCATAGCTGACATCTTTATGATTTTACATACATCTAACAATTGAGGAAGTAAGTTGAGCTACCACTTGAAATGTTTTAAAATGTCCTAGAGTAATAGCAGATCAGGGACATTGTAGAAAATCTTAATTAACAGTAAGTTCCAGGCCAGCAACCCATTTAGGTTAGACAGGATTTTTTAAAGTTCCATCAGTTCTGGCCGTAGTACTAAGCCATGTACAGCTTGCATGTAATGGAAAGATATATAAATAAATGAAATAGAAGAAATCTATAATTTGAAGCCAAAGTAGCTGGCAGCCCTTAAGGGATGTTGCTTAATCTAAAAAGCTACATAGGTCAAAAGTTGAATTTGAGACCTCCTGAAAATTCCAGGATTATAAACTAGAATGAGAAGTCAAAATTGAAGACTGTGATAAACCCTTTCTGAAACCTTGCAAAGAAAACTGCTACAAATAGTTGCACTCAACTCAAAAGCAACTTATTTACTTTGAAGTTGGAAACACAAAAGATAAACAACATTTTCATTTAAAAAATAAACAAAGCATTAAAGTAGCAATTGGCTTACAGCCTATATTGTATTGCCTACATGTTACGGAGAATGAGATAATTTTTTGAAAAATATTATATAAGCAGTTTTCCATCAGTTTCCTATATTTAGAGGAAAAATCTGGAAGATGCATGGAAATTTTTTTATGGAAAGAGAGATCCGCCACTAGTTATGCATCAGTTGTGGTGGCCTTTATCTGCATCTTAAACTGTATTAAAACAATCTTCCTTAATTTGGGAACAGATATTCTGGGAGCTGTTGTCCTAATACATCCAAAGGTGATGAGTTTGGGAAATACTGTTCCATGTTATTTTTCATCCATGTCTAAGAAGTGTTAATAACTGTGACAAGCTTCAAATATGGAGAATCTTCGGGTGAGAGGTGCATGTTTGCAATACTGAATTGAATTCACCCCATAAATTAAATATTTCTTATTATATCTCAGTCTTCAACTCATTGTCAATCTTTTAGACATGGCATTCTTTTAATTAAATGTTGTTCTTTTATAAAGTAAAAGTGTTTTCATTTGCTTGTCAGTAAAGATAACGAAGTAATAATATAGAATTAGAACAGCTAAAATGAGAAATAATAAATTTGTATATTTACTAGAGCAACCTTTTCATATATCTCTCAACTGAAATTGTGACCACAAAACATGCAATTAAAAATGTGAGAGTAAATTGGTTTTTTTTAAAAGCAGAAATGAAAACGTTTAGATCTACATCAGAATGGTCAAATAAAAAACCCTATGTTTACAACTCATAATTCAGATTTTAATTTTGCCTCCTTGGCAGAATATACGTAGTTGGCTCCAGTAGTAGTGGAGTGATAAGTTTCAATAGTGAAACTTATTAAAATCAGAACTAATATGACTTTGAATCATATTCAACCAGCTTTTTTGTTATTCAGTTTCAAAATAATGAAATAATTACTGTTCAAATAGTCAAAACAAATCATTAATAATATTTCACATAGAAATTCATGTGACATGATTGAAATCCTATACATAATTATCTGTGGGTATTTCTCCACTGAATTTATTGTGTGTAACTTACTGCTTTGCCTTTGCTGTTTATTCAATTGGTGAAATAGATTGAGCTGCAAAATAAAAATTAATTTTAATCAATTTAAAGGCAATCTATAGCTTTCTGTCAGCAGGGCAAAGTCTGTATGTCCATTGAGGGAGTTTGTCCAGTGGGGGAATAAAAAAATAGAAAACCTTGTTACCTCTTTCACTTTATAAAGAAGGGAATGCCATTAATAATCTCAGGGTCTAAGAAGTTGACATTATCATCTATACTCTGTAAAACAAGGAGGGTATGCTCTGTTTTTCCCTCCAGTATATTAGCTCTAGCCATTGCTGTTTAAAGGATACAAAGTCCAAACCCATAAAATAAGTATGAGGCTATGGTTGGACTTCCTTTTTTTGTTGGTTTTTGTTTTTAAATAATTTTATTGTTCTATTTGTATGTTACATTGAATAAGTTTTCTGTGGAGTGTGAGAACATGGAGCATCACTTCATACTATTAGGAGATTAAAATAACATAGTATTCCCAAATGCAACAATTATGTTGTCCTTCTGAACATAAATATTCCTGATAATGGCTGTGTCATACAACATGCCTAGCCATGGTTTAACTGATTTGTTAAATAAATCACTATGGATGGAGTTACAGAAGACAATAAGCCAACTCTCCCACCCAAAGGCACTATGTTATAGCAGTGATGGGATGGGATTCAAATAATTTAACAACTGGTTCTCTATTCTAATGACCATTTTTAGTATTAAAAAAAATGATGTACAAAAGGGTTTGGGTTAGGGCCTGAGTGTTAGGGCTGTGACGTGGCCTGAATATCAAGAGAACCAGGGGCGGAAGCAAGCATTATTTACCTGAAGCTGAAGTCTTACTTTTCTTCTGTTTATTGTTCTTGGGATAAAGATTGCCCATTTATTTGTACAATATTTAAAATGTCATAACATTTAAAAATTAAAAAAATCAGATAGCTAAGTGGAAAAGTAACTTTTCTCTGTACTTTGAAAGTTCTGCCACAACAAGTCACCTTAAAAATGTTTACCTAACCCATTTCAAATTAAAAAAAACTAGTAGTCTGAGTTGCAAAAAAAATCAAGAGCTTAAAAACAGTATTTTAGAAAGAGAAATGAAGGGAAGGGGGAAATGAAGGAACTGGAATTTTTACATATCCATCAAGCTTGTCTTTACAAAAAACCATTATTCTGCCTTAACTCTTTTTCCTTACTGTCTCAAATGACCAGAAAAAATACATAAACTGCTCAAGGATTTACAGAGACACTTTGGATTTCTCTTGCAAAGTTCTTTAAATGCTGGTAACGAAAAACCAAGAAGAAAGTTTTATGGCTTCCTTCCTTCCTTCCCTCCCTCCCTCCCTCCTTCCTTCCTTCACAGTGGAGAACACAGATCTTTAGTTGAGAGAAAAAAGAAAAAACTCTTGGCACAATCCTAAGAATTAATTTAACGAGATGGAAAGGCCCAACTGATTTAGGAGTGAAATCCTCTGAAAAAATACAATTCCTATCAGGGGAGCGAGGGAATCGTGGGAACTTCTGGGAAGACTTTTGGCCAGGGAGAGAAGTAGCTACAACCTGAACCCAGATCCCTTGCCCCCTCCGCCAAAGTGTCGAGATATGGGAAGGTGATGTGTAATTTCAAAGGTGCAAAGAAATGGACAAAATGGGAAATCTATGGAATCATTTCCTCCAAAAACCCTTTCAGGACTTAAGGCACAACAGAGCAGCACAGGCAGACCATTGACCTGACCTGCCTACTATTGGAGCCACTGACTGGCAGGGACTTTTGAGCAGGAATTTTCTCCTTCTCCTTCCTTTGTGCTGGCTGTTCTGACCAAGGCTTCCTGAGACACCAACAAACACTCATAAAACCCAAAACTCTTTTATTTTAGTTCAATGGCTGTAAATTATCGTCATTCACAGCCTGGAATAAGTCTTAACCAGTAAGAATTAGTCCCAGGGGACATCTGCCAAAGTTCTTCAGGAGATATCTGACAACAACACACCTTATCTGACTTGCTTCCCATATCCCAGGAAATGTTATACTATAAAACCATTAATAATATTTTGTAAACTCATCAGTGAGCAATATAGATCATGTCTTATGATATGGTCTGGGGGTGATTTGTGGGCAATTTCTCTTTGTCTGGAGATGTTTGAAGGCCAGGTCTACTTCCCGGCAGCTGTGATGACCCAGAGTGTAATACAAACATAACAAAAAGCAAAATGTAAATAAACTTCCTTTAATGCTTTCAACTTGGTTTCACTGTTCAATTGTTCACAGTTGGAGATTAAACTCTTTCCAAAATAACATTCCAAACAAAAGAAATACAGTCCAAATTCAAAGAGCAGATAACAAAGCAATAAAAAAACAAAAAACAAACCGCACTGAAGAAAGTTCCATGACAGACCAGGATAAGTAATTACAAACTTCAAGAAGATAACCAGGTACAGTCCGTTGGAAGAACGCCAATCAAGATAAACCTCATCCAGGAATAAAACACTCTTTGTTTCCGGTGTTTGCTAGCACACAGGTCCGAACTCTTATGCAGTTCTCACACCTGCATCCCATGAAGAGGATCAAGGCCCTCTCCTCCTGAGTAGACCACATCTTTCCCTTATCCTCTCCTCCCTGCGTGCCCTAGGATGGATAGGGGATGGGCCTGGGTCCTCCTCTGTCTGCTCAGCTGGCCTTTGCCCTTCCCCAGCTCCTCCACAACCTCCGGAGCCACACTTCCACTCCATGTTGGCTGTTCCTCCTATCCCTCAGTCAGTCTCTACCAGGGGCATGACAGCGGCTCTTCATTCTTCATTATGGTAATTGGTTCTGTTGGCAGTCCACTAATTCTTTCTCTGAAAGACCAAATGTAAATTCTATCTATTTCTAAGTTTGTAAGTTCCTAACCTATGCCAGGAGAGTGAGAACAATAAGGAATAAAGGCTTAGAATGAGGGGGATAATGCTCATGATAGCATGTGCATTTCTAGCATGATCCGTGTATCTGTCATTTCTTCAGTGGAAGAAGAAAACGGGGGGAGGCTGATAAAGAAATCCTTTCTTGATGTAACCTGAGTATATTTAACCTTATATTGAATTTGTATAACCTACACATGATACAATGGAGGGAGAAAAGCCAGATGGCCAGAACCTATCACCTCTGAGAGGCACAGCCAGGAGATGAGAAGATCATAAAAATTCCACAGTGAGATGTATCCAGGGAATCTCTGGAAAAAGTTTGTTCTAAAAAGGGGGTGGGGGGAAATTAGGTATGTCCTGGGAAACTGTGAGAAAGATCGTTCCTACAGAAGGGTGGAAGGGGAATTAACATACTGGCTTTTGTTTCTCTAAATACACATCGAGATAAAGGGAGGGGTTCTAAACTCCCTTATGTATCCCTGTATGCCTGAGAGACCTCAGACCCTGCTTTGAACTCCTACAGGAATTGTCTCATCTCAATAAAGGATTCCTTTTGATACGTTTGGTTCTCAGAAGTTCATTCTTGCTAATTGAATGGGAAAAAGTTATGTAGCCTGACATAAAGCAGTGTCAGCAATAGAGGTCAGCCTGGAGAGGAAATTAAAAAAAAAAAAAACCTTCACTCTACTGAGGGGACCCTGCAAGAAAGGAAAATGTCTGAGTACAGCAAGGACCAAGGGGAAGCCGGGGAGAAACATCAACAGTTACCCAGCCATATACTGACTTGGTGCACCCCATCGAAGATAGCGAAGCTGCCTACAAAACCTCCACAAAGCCCTGGTGGTCTATAGGTATAGGAAAAAGAGAAATAGGAAAAAGAGACAGCTGGGACGGAAGAACCAGAGGAGTAACCCTCACCTGGGGCAATCGTAAACCCGGGTGGAAATTGGAGCTGGAGGCCCTATCGGATCAGGAAGAATAGGACGAGGAGCCACTGGCCGAGGACCGAATGAGACAGTACATAAATCGCCTCGTGAGGGAAGCCCTGGAGAACCTCAACGTGAGGGATGCACCAGGACAACAACGCAGGAGAGCGAGGGAACCAGATAACGAGAGAACTCGAGCCGCCACCCCAGATCCAGCGGAGATTGAGCAGGCAGAGAGACAAGCCGAAGAACCAGCAGCCATACCAGGTACACAACCTCTAAACCCCCCGGATCAGGGGATTAACCCTGGCCAACCCAGAAATGTACAACTGCAGAGGAAGATCCCGCCCTTGGGAGTAAAATTCGATGGAGACCCCCAGAAATTGGGATTTTTCCTGGCGCAAGTGCTCACCTACATGCAAGAATATGGGTGGGATTTCCCAACCCAGGGGTCCCAAGTACGGGTCGTCACCCTGGCCCTTGAAGGGGCAGTAGCCAGATGGATGGTGACGCTCCACAACGTCAATGCCCCAGAATTAAGAAACCTCTATCGCTTCATGACAGCCTTATGCCACCGCTTCGAGGACCCCCTCGCCGATAGAAAAGCCCACGACCACATTAGCGTCATAAAACAAGGCCGTCGCCCAGTAGCAGAATACACCGAGGAATTTCGTGACCTGGCCGGCCGGGTAGAGTGTTCCTAGTCTGTTGGTTCAAAGATGGACTAAATAATGACCTATACGCTGCCTGCCTGGCCCGTGGGGCTCCAAACCTTTCGCACGAATGGTACATGATGGCAGAGGAGGCAGAGATAGACATGACTCGAAACCAGTACCGCAGTGGCAAGTCTTGGAAAAGATCCCCACCCCAGGGGAAACAGGAAGTCTTCAAACCCCAATCCACCATGACTCCAAGAACGTCTGGTTGCTTTAAGTGTGGAAAGGAGGGACACCGCGCAGCAGAATGCCATTCGAATAACCCTGCCAGAAAGCTAGACCACCCATCAGGGGGGAAACCCGGAACATCCAGCCCTCAAGGAAAGGAGACTGTCCTGAGAGGCTGAGTAGATGTGGGATTCCGATCGCCCTCCAACTCAGAGAAAGATTCCCAAATGCTCTGAGGCGACCTGAGCCAGTCTGAAAGCAATCCGGAAGATGACCCACTGGTAAACAATCCAATTGAACCAATCACCCTACCCCTGAGACTGTTTATCCCCAGCCGAGGGAAAAGGGGAGGAAGTTGCAGCGTTGCTGGATTCGGGATGCACCTGATACCTAATAAACTCCTCCCTTGTAGATAAATTGGGAATCCAACTGAAATAAATGGAAAATCCCATCACTTTCTGCCAATTAGATGGAACTATAGCGGGGGGTGGGGAGCCAGCCAGGTTTACCACATAACCATTGAAAATAAGACTAGGGAACCATAGGGAGATGCTCACATTCATTGTAGCCCCAGGAATGGAAGAGCTGTTAGTCCTAGGTCTCACAAGGCTGCGGAAATGGAATCCAAAAATAAATTGGAGGAAAGGAACCGTACAATTCCAGAGAGACGTAATATTTGCAAAAAGCTCAGAGGAAAGGATAAAGAAAGGACAGAGAACAGAGAATCAGCCATGACCGGACAGTTGGCTGAACCCATTAACATCCCCAATGAGTACCAGGATCTGGCCCAAGCATTTAGTGAGGAAGCTTGTGATGAACTCCCACCCCATCGAGCCACAGACTGCACTATCAAAATCCTACCAGGGGCTAAACTCCCAAAACTGGCTCCGTACACTTGTGTGTTAATTACAAAAAATTGAACACGATTTGCATAGAGAATATGTATCCACTACCCCTTATGAAGGACATGTTAGCCCACCTCTCGAAAGGAAATTTTTTTTCAAAGTTAGACCTACGAGAGGCATATTACCGCATCAGAATAAAGGAAGGGGATGAGTGGAAGACAGCTTTTTTTAACACACCATTGGCATGCTACCAATTTAAAGTGCTCCCCTTTGTACTGCAAGGAGTGCCTGCCATGTTTATGCAATTGATCAATGAAACCCTTCATGAATTTTTATATAAAGGGGTTCTAGTGTATCTTGATGATATTTTTATCTACACGGAAATGATGGAAGAACACATCAAGCTACTCCGTGAAGTCCTCACAAAACTCTTAGACGCTAAACTATATGCAAAGCTCTCTAAATGCAAATTCCACCAAGAAAAAATTTACTACTTGGGGTATAGAATATCCCACGAGGGAATAGAGATGGACCCACATAAAGTAAAAGCTGTACTGGACTGGGACCCACTGCACACCCGCAAACAACTGCAAAGCTCCCTGGGGTTTGCGAACTTTTATCACCAATTCATTCCAGCTTTTGCAAACATCGCCCTCCCTATCATGAACTTGCTAAAAATGAAAAGGAGGGGGAGAAACCCAAACCAAGGCAACCCCTTACCTGGACAATGGAATGCCAAGCGGCATTCGAGAAGCGCAAACATCTATTCTCAGCAGAACTGGTTCTTAAGCACCCAGATCCCAAACAACCATTTGTCATCCAAGCAGACACCAGTGATGTTGCAGTTGGAGCAGTCCTCTTCCAAAAGAATGAAAGTGGACAATTACAACCATGCGCTTATACATCCAAGAAATTGACGGAAACCGAGCAAAGATGGGCCATATGGGAGAAAGAGGCATATGCTGTGCGGTGGGCAATGCTCACATGGAGACATTTCCTGGAAGGAAACCAAATCTCCTTTGAAGTATGGACTGATCATAAAAACCTGGAAGCCCTGAGAAATCCAGGAAAACTCTCCAAAAAACAAGGAAGGTGGGCTCAATATTTTAAACGGTTTAATTTCACTCTCAAATATTTTCCTGGGAGAAAGAACTTATTAGCAGATGCCCTGTCCAGAAAACCCCAGTACAACAGCAAAAAGATTGAGGTTATAAAACCGATGATCCAACCGACCCAACTAGCAGCCAAAGTAATCACCCGGGCACAAAAGAAAAAAATCATCACTGACTGAAGACACAACGACGTCAATATTTAAGAAGGCATTACTTAAGGACAACTGGCTCCAGGCTAACAAAAACACTTGCTTACTCAAAGATGAACTGGCTTGGGTAGAAAACAAACTTTATGTCCCTGCAAGCCAGAGAATGGACCTCGTGAAACACTGCCACGACTCCAAAATAGCAGGACACTTTGGGTTTGTAAAAACCCTGCACCTCATCAAAAGACAATTTTGGTGGCCGTCCCTCAAAAAGGACATTGAAAACTATGTTGCGAGTTGCCCCACCTGTGCTGCTGCAAAGAGAAGACAAGGAAAATATCCTGGACTTTTATAAACAGTAGCAGACCTTTTGCTCCCTGGAAAGAGATCTCTATGGACTTTATAGTGGAGCTTCCCGAAAGTGCTGGGAATACTGTCATTTGGGTTGTAACTGATCTTTTTTCCAAACAGGTTTACTTTATTCCACGCCAAAAGATCCCAACTGCCAAGGCATTGGCAAAGATGTTTCTAATACAAATTTATTGCCTTCATGGAGTGCCCCAATGGATTATCTCAGATAGGAGTGTTCAGTTCACATCCAAATTTTGGCGGGCGTTTTTAAACCTATTAGGCTCCACCCAGGGGTTGTCGTCAGGAAATCACCCCCAGATTGACAGATCGACAGAGAGAGTGAATAATGTATTAGAACAATATTTAAGATGTTTTATTAATTACCAACAGAACAATTGGACTGACCTTCTTCCTTTTGCAGAGGTAGCATACAATAACTTAGTCCATAGTAGCATGGGACTCACCCCATTCCAGGTAGCAATGGGCCAAGAATTCAACCCCATGCCGGAACTACCCACCAAAGAACATGAAATCCTTAAGGAGTGGATGGATAACTTACAAGCCATGTGGCCAGTGGTAAGATTATCTTTACAGGAAGCTAGAGCAGTTTACAAAACTCAAGCAGACAAAAAACGTTGCGAACCTAAACCTTTCAAAATTGGGGACCGTGTATATTTGCCCACAAAATTCTTAAAATCATTACAGCCCTCTAAGAAATTAGGACCAAAATTCCTTGGCCCATTCCCCATATCCAGAATTATTAACCCCATGATGGTAGAGCTTCAACTTCCCAAAACACATAGGCAGATTCATCCAGTATTTCACTGTAGCTTGCTCAAACCGGAGATCACTTCAAACCTCAGACCCCCCGCCCCTTTCACACCTCCAACTCCCATCATGGTACATTGATTTGTCATTGGATTATTCAATTGAAAATGAATTAATAAATGTTTCATTAAGAATGTGTCATTAGCAGGTAGTATTTCTTAAATTAATACCTACACTGGATCTTTATCAATTGATACAATTCATCAATCCATCTCAGAAATAATATTAGTAATGTTTTGGTTATCCAAGTGTGTTAAGCAGCATTTAATGCTTAACTACATTGCTATTTATAGGCAATTTATTAAATTGCAAATTACATGAACAATGTAATGAGATTTCACTCCTTTTCATAATCAAATAAAGATTAAATAAAAATCTGCATAATAATAGCACCATTGTACTCTATAAAAAAGAACATTCTTTTCTTCAAGACAGGTGATAACACGATGGCAATATTTTCATATTGTGGCAATTGCTTTTAAACAAAATCAAATACTTGTGTAACACAAACCAAGTAAATGACTCAATTTGTGTCATATGCATTCTCTTGAAGTATTTAAAAGCATGGATCTGAAAACAGACATAGTATTTAAAGTCTGCCATGATTAATTGAATTTGCCTAAGAATATCTGTTCTGGCCTTAAGATCTTTAAATGCAGATAAGGGCAGACCAATGGGATTTTCAGTGGTGGCATTAAAAATGGAGTGTAATAGGAACATACAGGTGAAACTCGAAAAATTAGAATATTGTGCAAAAGTTAATTTATTTCAGTAGTGCAACTTAAAAGATGAAACTAATTTATGAGATAGATTCATTACATGCAAAGCAAGGTAGTTCAAGCCATAATTTGTCATAATTGCGATGATTATGGCGTACAACTCATGAAAACCCCAAATCCACAATCTCAGAAAATTAGAATATTGTGAAAAGGTTCAATATTCTAGGCTCAAAGTGACCCACTCTAATCAGCTAATTAAGCCATAACACCTGCAAAGGGTTCCTGAGCCTTTAAATGGTCTCTCAGTCAGGTTCAGTAGGAATCACAATGATGGGAAAGAGTGCTGACCTGACGGTTGTGCAGAAAACCATTATTGACACCCTCCATAAGGAGGAAAAGCCTCAAAAGGTAATTGCAAAAGAAGTTGGATGTTCCCAAAGTGCTGTATCAAAGCACATTAATAGAAAGTTATGTGGAAGGTAAACGTGTGGAAGAAAAAGGTGCACAAGCAGCAGGGATGACCGCAGTCTGGAGAGGATTGTCAGGAAAAGGCTATTCAAAAGTGTTGGGGACTTTCACAAGGAGTGGACTGAGGCTGGAGTCAGTGCATCAAGAGCCACCACACATAGACGGATCCTGGACATGGGCTTTAAATGTATTCCTCTTGTCAAGCCGCTCCTGAACAACAAACAACGTCAGAAGTGTCTTACCTGGGCTAAAGAAAAACAGCTCAATGGTCCAAAGTCCTCTTTTCTGATGAGAGCAACTTTTGCATCTCATTTGGAAACCAAGGACTTAGAGTCTGGAGGAAGAATGGAGAGGCACACACTGCAAGATGCTTGAAGTCCAGTGTGAAGTTTCCACAGTCTGTGTTGATTTGGGGAGCCATGTCATCTGCTGGTGTTGGTCCACTGTGCTTCATTAAGTCCAGGGTCAATGCAGCCGTCTAACAGGAGATTTTGGAGTACTTCATGCTTCCTTCCGCAGACGAGCTTTATGGGGATGCTGACTTCATTTTCCAGCAGAACTTGGCACCTGCCCACACTGCTGAAAGCACCAAAACCTGGTTCAATGACCGTGGGATTACTCTGCTTGATTGGCCAGCAAACTCGCCTGACCTGAACCCCATAGAGAATCTATGGGGCATTGCCAAGAGAAAGATGAGAGACATGAAACCGCACAATGCAGAAGAGCTGAAGGCCGCTATTGAAGCATCCTGGTCTCCCATAACACCTCAGCAGTGCCACAGGCTGATAGCTTCCATGCCACACTGCATTGAGGCAGTAGTTGCTGCAAAAGGGGCCCAAACCAAGTACTGAGCTTATACTTTTCAGAGGTCCGATATTGTTCTATGTACAATCCTTGTTTTATTGATTGCACGTAATATTCTAATTTTCTGAGATTTGGGGTTTTCATGAGCTGTAAGCCATAATCATCACAATTATGACAAATCATGGCTTGAACTATCTTGCTTTGCATGTAATTAGTCTGTCTCATATATTAGTTTCACCTTTTAAGTTGTATTTCTGAAATAAATTAACTTTTGCACAATATTTCTAGTTTCACCTGTACTGTAAGTATGAAGATGACACTGTCCAAACTTGAAGGCAGTAGTCAGATTCTTCATGCTGTGGCAAGATATGGTGATAATAAACTTTTTTAACTGTTGTTGGTAACAGAATAACCAAAAAGCTCTTAAAATGGATAAAATAATAAGCCACATAAAGATACTACTGTTTTCTTTTGACTGTGTTTCTATTTGATGTTGAAACTTTTATTTAGCTAAAGTTCAGTTTGCTCATTTGAATAAAAATTGACCGGAGAGTGGGAAATATTTTATTTATTCTAAATTGTATTGCTGGCATATTTTTGAAAGTATGATTATGAATTATCCTTGGAAATGTGTCTACAAATTAGATTCTAATAAGCTTCTGAACTTCAAATTTTGTTATACATGTAGTATCACAGATGGCATAGTAGAACTCTTTCATTTTCCAGGTGACACAAGCTGGTACCATGTTGTTCCTCAAAATCCTAGTTCTAAACTTCTAATTTTAATTACTCTAAATTGCCCAGAGATTTCTTCACAGTAGAACTTAAATAATTATAAACAACCTATTTTCAAATTTGGTAGATTTATGCATATCTCTTTTCCTTTGCTTAATTGCATCCAAAATTGAATATATGCTATTTTATCCCAAATACAAGACTTTGAAAATAGCATAAGGAATTATGTATACTTTCTAAGGAGTATATATATGCATTAATGCAGTGCACACTATTATTTTTAATTGCTTTAATTGATGTATTTGCATGCATCTTCAAGTCAGTGTCGATACCTGGCAATTCCCTGAAGTAGTCCCTGAAGTTTTCTTGGGAAAGTGTTTTGGAAGTGGGTTTCCCATTGCTTCTTTCATAGGGATGAGAGAAAACAACTGGTCCAAGATCACCAACTGGCTTTGTGCTCAGATAGGTCTAGAATCCAAGGTCAACCAATTTCTAGCCTGATTCCTTAACCACTGCAACGATTTGAGTCTTTTTATATTTAGAGACATTATATTCAATCATTTCATATTACGATCCTAGTAAAAAATACCCCAGATGCTGAGATGTAGTAAGCAGGAACAAAATTTAAGATTTAGGATCTGTTTTTCCTCATGCTGAATTGGGCATTTTTTTTTCTTCTAGCCTGAGGATCTTAAAAAAAAGTTTCCCTCCAATTTATTCTATACAGAGGAAATAAGTGATGCCATTTTTCTGCCCTTCCAAGGGTGTTTTGATGGAATTGGAGGACTTGGGATTCTGAAGATACATAATTTTTATAAGGTTCTTGAAGCCCCTTCTTGTTCCAAGATCAGAGCATCAATGTTGGAGGGTCATTTAATCATGTAAAAATACATCAAATTGTGCATAAATTTAACTATTCTTGTAAATATTATGAAATATGTGCCAAAGGAAACCATATTGTGCTATATCTTAAAGTAGATAAAAATTGATAAATTATATATGTCTATCTGGGGTAATAGTAGTTTTTCAATGTCTCAATATAATTATCTTAGTTATTCACCATTATTCCTCAAAAACAGATTCCACAATTTTGAAATATAATAACATTGATATCTATTACTTCAAAACATTTACCCAAATATCTACTAACATACATTATAATATTTTTCAAAAAAAATATGAATTGAATACAATCAAATTGTTTGAATTAAAATATCCATTTTATTTCATCATCAACAATGAAAATCTACAATTCATCAATTCTGAAACGTTTTCCAGGAGATAAATAGACTTGTAATAAAATATTTTAATAGATTTATGTTCAACTTCAAATCTAAGGAAGCAGATTTATTTTAAGTATTTGGTCCACTGATGTTTCCTTATCAAATATTCCAACTTTTTATTCCATAAGTCACAAATATCAATAATTTTAGCTTTAAAGGTATTTTTAAATGTATGATGTAATTTTAGTCAGTTTAATTTCAACAATAAACTCAATCAGAAAATATAGTATCTCAAACTTACTTGAAGCAGCTAAGGTATCTGGTTCATACTAGAATCAAAATATGCTTAAGTTGGTTATATTGTCACTGATATGCATTAATCAAAAAAGTTTCATCTATATTTGTTGGAAATCCTTACAAACAATTGTTTTAAAGTAACTATTTCAGGCTCTGACCATAATTTCTAATATAACTTTATGCCACCAATTTTAAAAGTAAGATTTTCACAAATTTAAATATTCCTGAAACTTAATTAGTCTCTATTGTAATAAAGCTCAAATATGCCTGTTGCTGTAAAATTGTTAGAGGGTATACAGATATTCATAATAACATTTCTGTTGTGCCTGTAGATGTTGATGTTCAATTAAATTTTCATTCCACAAACATTGATATTGTTGAAACTCACTAATTAGCTAAACATGTCTATAAGTTGCACAAAACTTAAGATCTTTATGTGGTTTTAAATCAATGTTACATAGGTCTCCTGTAAAAGATAAAGGTGATTTTCCAGATATACACAGTACATCAAATAAAATATACTGGAACTGTAAGAAATCATTTTGGAAAGACGCATGGACCAGGGATTTGTCATTTTTCATCAACTAAATTTGAACTTTTCCAATATTTCTTGTAACTTCAAAGGTGCTTCCAAGCTATCCATGCAGTCCTGCAATGATGGTTAAATATCAGCCTCACAAAAATACATTCTATTTGCCATTCATTCACCATAATCAAATATATGTAATATATTATAATAAATATATATTAAATATATTCAACAATGATTTGGACAAGGGGATAGATGGGGAACTCATCAAATTTGCAGATGACACCAAGCTAGCAGGAATAGCTAACACTCCAGAAGATAGGCTTAAGATACAGAAGTATCTTGACAGACTTGAACATTAGGTGCTATCTAACAAAATGAAATTCAATGGTGAAAAAAATAAGGTTCTACTTTTAGGCAAGAAAAACAAAATGTATATGTATATGTATAAAATGTATATGTGGTACCTTGCTCAATAGTAGTAATTGTGAAAGGGGTCTTGGAATCCTAGTGGCAATCATTTAAATATGAGCCAGCAGTGTGCTGCAGCTGCCAAAAAAAGCCAACAGAGTTCTAGGCTACATAAACAGAGGGATAGAATCAAGATCACATGAAGCATTAATACCACTTTATAATGCCTTGATAAGGCCACACTTGGAATACTGCATCCAGTTTTGGTTGCCACGATGTAAAAAAGATGTTGAGACTCTAGAAAGAGTGCAGAGAAGAGCAACAAAGATGATTAGGGAATTAGAGACTAAAACATATAAAGAATGGTTGCTGGAAGTGGGTACGTCTAGTTTGATGAAAAGAAGGATTGGGGTGACATGATAACAATGTTCCAATATCTCAGGGGCTGCCAGAAAGAAGAGGGAATCAAGCATTCTCCAAAAACACCTGAGGATAGGACAAGAAGTAATGGGTGGAAACTAATCAAGGAGATGCAACTTAGAACTAAGGAGAACTTTCCTGATAATTATAAAAAATTAATCAGTAGAACAACTTGCCTCCAGAAGTTGTAAATGTTCCAACACTGGATGTTTTTAAGAAGAGATTGAATAACCATTTGTCTGAAATAGTATAGGGTTTCCTGCCTAAGCAGCGGGTTGGACTAAAAGACCTCCAAGGTCCCTTCCAACTCTGTTATTCTATTCTATATTTAATTGAAATAATTATAAATTAATGGACAAGTCTCAGTGCAATTTGTTAAAATTTCAAAAATTATATTTTGTTGTTTCAGTTGTTTTAAATAAAGTGTTAATAGTTTATCTTCTTTTTCATCAGATTACCAATATTTTAAATTTAATCCATTTAAAAAGAATTCAATTTAATCAGAATAGAAATTGCCCATCAGTAACTTAACTAATTTAAAGCATTATACTAAGCCTGTTCCACAGAGTTCCTTGCATATGCCAGTAAAGTAAGTATTTTAGGATGTGATATATTAAGAACATTTTTACAGAATGTTAAGAATTTTGTCTGGTAATTTGTTCAATTTTTATTTTTTTATTTTTGTTCATTCTGATATTAAAATTTTATAATTCATTTTTGTATACTTTTTTCCTGTACTTTCTTTTTAAAAATTGCAGTAAAGGTTATTTTTAAAAATGTTGAAGCAACATACTTTTTGAATTCTGTGAAGTCAAAACATCCTTTCCAGGAATGGAGTTCTTTTGCCTTTCCTGCTCTTGTAAAGGGATATCTTAAAAAATATTGGATTTTGAGTCATCTTTCCAAGCTGCAGCTTTACAGCAAGTAGTTGAAATTCTGAATACAGTTAAATCCAGAGCACAATTTAGATGTGGGTTCTTTTCTGCACTTATTTATATAGCTGTCCATTTCACACAGTGACTCTGTTTAGTATATTGTGTGTGTATGTGCGTGTGGTACATATTATATACAGACACATACATGCATCTCCTCTTTAAGCAATTATTATAGGTACTATAATTACCAAAGTAATTATTATGTTCATATTCACAGAATCACTTGATAGAATTGCTTCCACTTTTCCATTTTCCTAGAGTTTTCTGCCCTTTCAGATCTTTTCCAGAAGTTCCCTTTAACCAATTTATTGTTCTTTTTATAGAATATTTTTTATTTAAGTACTATATTTTTTGTTGGAAACTACTGTTTTTTCCACACAGAAGAGTAATACTCCTATCCCTATATACGTTCCTATTAATGTGTAAATAGTATTTTGACTGAATGTAATCATCTGTATATTATCTGTGCTATTCATAAAACTGGGCTAAATTGGTTATTTATCTCTGAAATTAGTTAGAAAGTTAGTTTTGATAGACTTGTTGTTCCACTGATTTCAGTGAGGCTAAAGCAAAAGCAACCTAACCCAAAGGTTCTTTTTCAAAAGGCAACTGGATTTTAGCTGCTCCAAGTAAAGCTACTTTTTGCAATTGACTCAGGTGAATTTATCAGTGCCGATTGTATTCAAGTGGTGCTCCAGTTGTTTTGGTATTGCACCCAAGGCAGATATTACTGTTGGTACTTCTTTTGCTTTCTTTTGGCACAATTGTTCTATTTCTGTTTGCTTGGTCTTTATAGTTTGTTATCTTCTCTAGTTCTTTCTCTTCCATCCTGCTGTGTCCAAATATTGCCTCGTCCACTAGGCAGACTATTTTTTCTTTCTTGATAACCATTAATTCTGAGGTATTATGTGGCAGGTGGCTGTCTATTATTGTAGTAGTTGTTGTTATTGTTATTATTTAATTAAGCATGAAACTCAGTCAACTGAATATTTTAAAAATGTTTAAAAATTAAAACATAAAATTATTATTATTATTAGCCACACCATTTACATTTTTCATCCTTTTTTACATTTCTTACAATCTCATTATTATATCATCTCTCCTCTCTTTCTCTGCAATTTCCACTCTAACACAAGTTGAACGCTTTGAGATTGGAGTTGCTATTGTATTGGCAATAAATTTATACTGTATTGTAAAAAGGCACCAGGATGGTATTTTATGAGTAGTCCAGATTTCAGACCTATATTCTCACAGAACACTCAACAAAAATCCCATCAAAAATCATTATATTACTCCCAGTAATCTCTATGCCTAGGCTCATAAATAATACTAAATCAGAGTTTTAAAACTATGGCTTTTGAATAAGTCAAAAGAGTCTGGTCCATATGCAAATTAAGCCTTTGGGTATGGTTTCACACATTATTATGTTTCACACATTATTGTGATTATTGGTTTCACACATTATTCCACACATTATTATGTGTGGACCAATTTATATATTGACCTTGCTTCCTTTAAAAATGCAGATATGCTTCAACTCTTCTTGCGGCTGGATATTGCACTCCTTGACAGGAATCACATTTTTATGCAACAGTAATTTTTCAATATGCAATTATTACTCATTAAGGCCATAAAAACACTATAATATAATACCCATATGAGCATAAAGTATATATATCTCATAACTACAAGGTATGGGAAAGATCACATATTTTTGGCAACCAATTGAACTTCAATTGCAATTTCTGATTGAGTGATTGTTTTAATCCATACCTATTATTTTTTTATTCATGCATATTTTATACTATCACAAACCAAACCAAACAATTCTTTCTCGATCTCCTGTCTCTTGTGAAAAATATCTTTTCTTAGCAGCATTCAGGTTTTGACTGGATGTGAAAAGCACTAAATTTAGAGAACAGTATGTTGTGGTCTGTGAAGGAGACAGTCAGAACTCTTGTAGGATATAACCAGGGGTGGGATTCTACAGGTTCTCACCTATTCTCTAGAACCGGTTGTCAACATTCTAAGCAGTTCAGAGAACTGGTTGTTAGAAGAAATTACTGGCCTAATTCTGTAAGGAAGGCAGGAAGGAAACATTCTGGTGTTCCTTACAGAAACTGCCTCTCCGTTGACCCTTATTACATTCTTGGCAGGACTGGACTTCCTATCTCAGGAACTTCTCTGGAGTTTCCCCCCCCTCCTTTCTGGCACTTTGCTTGTGTCGAGTGACCATTCAAAGTTACAATGGCACTGAAAAAAAGTGACTTATGACCATTTTTCACACTTACAGCTGTTGCAGTATCCCCACAGTCATGAGAGGCCAGGTGAGGAGATGCGTGCCTCAATGTGAGTGATGTTGAATTGGCCACACCCAGCCAGTCACATGTCCACCAAGCCACA
This sequence comes from Notechis scutatus, assembly GCF_049901735.1. Taxonomy (NCBI): domain Eukaryota; kingdom Metazoa; phylum Chordata; class Lepidosauria; order Squamata; family Elapidae; genus Notechis; species Notechis scutatus. The sequence goes on along the minus strand of NC_142025.1, from coordinate 55,783,466 downwards.
CCCACCAACTAAGCCATGCCCACAGAACTGGTTGTAAAAAATTTGAATCCCACCCCTTGATATAACATCTATGTAACGATGTTGGTCATTTGCCCAGCCTGGCTAAAGATATGCGGTATGTTATAACTTACAAAACTTTAAATAGCTTAGGACAGTATTTTTTGATCTCAGCAAAAAATTTTGATGTATGGGCTTCAACTCTTCAACCCTGACCAACATACTGGCTGGGATAGTTTAATCTCACACATCTTAAGGTTGCAAAGATAAGAAACACTGCCATAAAGGACCATTCTGCAATCAAAATAAACTTGTTCTCTGGTGAATTCATGGACACCACCATGCAATTTTCCTGGCCACAGTGTAGAAATGATTTAAAATTGCTTTTCTCTGGGATGCTTTTCAGCTTCCTGTTCTAGTATATAGCATTGGTACTCTCTAGAGGGCTCCTGTCAAAGCATAAGAGGAGGTATAATTCTCTTTTGGAGGCTGCCTCTCTCTCTCTTCCTCAGGTTTTGTATTGCAATTACAACAGATCGGTCATGTGAAAAGAGAGTTGTTTCAAAGATATGCATATGTTATTGGCACTAAAAAGTACTACATTAATTGAAAAATAAACATTGAGTGATTACATTCAAGAGTCCATTCAGGGAAGTAGAAACCTTTTCAGCACAATTTTAAAAAGAGAGAAAAAAGTATGCTTGTGTACATGGGAATGAGAGACATTAAATGGAATATGTGAATAACATATCATTCTATAGTTTGCAGTGCATGGCAGCAGAACCATCTTTAGGTTTGAGTTGGCACTGCCTAGTGTGCCAAAACTTAGGAGATACCAATGCTGTTCTTTCTTCCAAAACAAAGTGTTAAGTTGTGGGAAAGACGTCTCGAGACCAGTTAATCTTTAGTTGCTTTTAATTTTCTCTCTGGAACTGAGCAACAACGGAGCCGCGGCAGCCTCTTTTATAGCGGCTGCTCGCGGCTCGCGGCCAATGATGGCTATTCAAGTTTCCCGCCGTCTGCCCGACCAATCAGAACGGAGCATTTAAACATTCCAATATATAACACCCCTCCCTATGTGGTCCAGTCCCACCAATCAGGCCATCCCTATGTTACGTAGTCACGTAAATAGGTGGGGCTCTTATGGTTTCTACTGGACCTGCGCAATTCAGTCGTGGTGTTGTCTTCGGACTGCTCGAATGGGTTCGCTGTTCCTCCCGTCCTCTTCGGTGGAACCTCCTGGAAGTTGGAGTCAGCCATGCCACTCCCGCCTGGCCTTTCTGGGCTGGTTGAGTCGGCTTGGCTGCTCCTGCCAGGAGTGGCTTCATGATGGTTTTCTGACGCCTGCTCCAGTCTTCCGAAGTTTTCTACTTCTTCAGGTACGTGATTTCGATTTCCCCTCGGGGCTAATGGTGATATTGGTTGTTGCATTGTTGTTAGGGTTTGTTTTGTTATTTCTCGTGCTTGTGGAGGGTCTCCCCCTCCCCTCTCATTTGTGTTTGAGGGGTCTCCCCCCTCTCTGGTTTGGTTATTATTTTAATTTAATGTTTGATTTGGTTCCTGTGTTTGTGTGGGCTCTTCTCCTTCTTCCCTTTGATTGTTAGTATTTCTTAATAGGGCCCTTGATCTGAGTTGGTCTATATGTCTCCTCCAGCTCTTTCTGTCCTCTGTCTCTACCCTGTATGACTGGGGTCCTGTTACTTGGATTATTTTAGCTGGTATCCATAATGGCTCTCCCGTTAGGTTTTTTGCATAGACCAGGTCCCCTGTTTTAAATGTACGGCACTTACTGGAGGAGTCTGTTGGCTTTTCTGTGCTATATGTGGGGTGTAGTCTATCTAGACTAGATCTAAGTTTTCTTCCCATCAATAGTTCTGCTGGGCTTTTATTAGTTGTGGTGTTTGGCGTAATGTGCTGCATCGTTAGCAATTTATATATTTTTTCCTGGATGTCCCCAGCTTCTAGCCTGTGTAGTGTTTCCTTAGTATAACGGACCATGCGTTCCACCTGTCCATTTGTAGCCGGCCGACCCGGCACTGTTAAAGCGTATCTTATGCCCTGTTCGGCCAGGAACCTCTCAAATGGTAGTGCAGTGAATTGCGGTCCGTTGTCAGATACAACTAAATCCGGCAATCCATGCATTGCAAAAAGCTTTCTTAGTTGTCTAATAACAGCTTCTGTTGTGGTTGAGTGCATAATGCTTACCTCTAGCCAATTTGAGTAAGCGTCTACCACTATTAAGAATGTGTGTCCTTTAGTTGGTCCAGCAAAATCAATGTGTATTCTAGACCATGGGTCCCTAGATGTTTCCCAGTCAAGTGCAGGCGCAGAAGGGGGTGCAGGTCTAGATTCTTGGCATCGTTTCAACGTTGCGACCCATTTCCCTATGTCCGTATCCATCCCTGGTCACCATACATAACTCCTAGCCAGGGACTTCATTCGGACAATACCCGGGTGACCTTCATGTAATAATTTAAGTATTTGTTCCCTCAATCTGTCCGGTATGATCACTCTATTCCCCCCACAGTACACATCCTTTTAAAATAGATAGTTCAGTTTGTCTATTCCGAAATGGTTTAACAGTCTCGTCACTTTTGGTCTCCGGCCACCCTTTACCTACCCAATTTAAAATCCGCGCCAGGATTCTGTCTCTCGCGGTTTCCTTCGCAATGTCTGTTGCTGTTATGGGTAGGTCCAGGGTCTCAATGTGCAGGGTTGACGTGGTTGGTGCAGGATCATCATCTAACTCAGGTAGTGGAGAATGGCTCAGGGCGTCAGCGTGTGTTATGTTCTTTCCTGGCCGGTAGATTAATTCGTAGTTGTATGCAGCGAGGAATTCGGACCACCTCGTCATCCGCGGTGACAATATGTTGGGTGTAGTAGGTTTGTTTCCTGCGAGTATTCCTAAAAGAGGTTTATGATCTGTGATCAGTGAAAATTTCCTGCCATAGATGTACTCGTGGAACCTTTTAACTCCTGTTATTGCAGCCAACACTTCTCTATCCAATTGGCTGTAGTTCCGCTCCGCTTTTGATAGAGTTTTTGAATAGAATGCGATCTGTGCTTCTCTTCCATCGGGTAATATGTGGCTGAGTATAGCCCCGACGTCGAACGGTGACGCATCGCAGGTTAATGTTAGTGGCAGGGTTTCGCTGTATTGGATTAGTACAGTCTGATGTAATTAAGTCTTTGATTCCCTGGAATGCGGTTTCTTCTCATCACCCCCAGGTCCAGGTAGCTTTCTTATCCAGCAACCTATGTAGCGGTTCTGCTATCATTGCCTTCTGCAGCAAAAATACATTGTAAAAATTAATAAGTCCCAAGTAGGGTTGTAAATCTGTTTTATTTCTGGGTCTGGGAGCTCCCTTGATTGCTCTGATTTTCTTTTCAGTGGGGTGGATCCCTTCTTTGTCTATAAGGTATCCCAGGAATTCAACCTTATCGGTGGCTAATTGGCACTTCTCTCTTTTAACTTTAAGTCCCGCCTCTTTAAATTTTTGTAAGACCTTCCTCAGGCGGTCTTCCAGTTGTTCTTTGTCCTTGGCTGATACCAGCACGTCATCAAAATATGGCACTACCCCTTTAATTCCTTGCAGTAGGTGCTCCATTAGACTCTGAAATACCCCTGGGGCCACGCTAACTCCGAATTCTAGTCTTTTGCATTTGAATGCCCCCCTATGAGTCACTATTGTTTGTGCTTCCATGGTTTCTGAGTCAACTGGCAACTGTTGATAAGCTTGCGCAAGGTCTAATTTCGCGAAAATTCTACCTCCCCCCAAAGAGTGTAACAGGTGCTGTACCACCGGATCTGGGTATGCGCTTTGTTGTAACTCGTGGTTGAGGGTGGCCTTGTAGTCTCTGCAGATGCGTACGGACCCATCTGGTTTGATAGGAGTCACAATTGGGGTTTCCCACCTTGCGTTGTCTATTGGTTCTAATACCCTCTGTGCGATAAGTTTATCTAATTGTTCATCAATTTTTGGTTTTAACACGAAAGGAACTCGTCTCGCCTTTAACCTTATTTGGGCTATCTTAGGATCCAAATTAAATGAGATAGGGGACCCTCGGTACTTGCCCAGTTTTCCATTGAAGATGTCCTGGAATTCTCTCATCAGGTTCTCTTCCCAGTCTGTCTTGGTGATGTTGTTTATTCCGGTCACTCCGATTCCTAGCGGTTCAAACCATCCGAGTCCCAGTAGGCTGGGGTGATCCCAGTCATCTATGGTCAGTGGAAGGACTTTCGTGTATTTTCTAAATTTGATCTGGAAATGTCCGGTTCCGACTATGGGAATTCTGTTTCCCTGGTAGTCTTTAAGTGTGAGTTTTTGTTTTTCTAGTTCCTTTCTTTTCATGTCGGGTATCAGGCTTTTAAGAGTGTTCCATGATACCATTGATAGATACAAGCCGGAATCCACCTCCATCTCACATGGTTGGCCTTCTATGGTGACTTGTACCAGTACCTTCTTCGCATTGACTGCACTCGAGTGTCCAATAGTTATTGTCTGGTGTGTTTCTTCTTTTCTATTGGTTTCTTTCCACCGCTTGTTTCTGCTTTCTTGGCTCCAACGGCCCCCTGTCTGCCTTTCTCTCGTTCTGGGGGGGGGGTATTTCCTCTTCGTCTAGGACTATAGTTATTTCTGTTTCAACATGCCCTAGCTATTTGTCCCCGCCATTCACAATGCCTGCAAATAGCATCGAAGAAACGGCATTTGGAACGTGGGTGGTCTCCTCCGCACCCAGCACAACGAAATCCCAACTTTCTTTCCCTTCGCTCCCGTCTGCCTTTCTCCGACCGAAGTAGATTTACTTCTTCTTCTTCCTCATCGGTTTCGGATAGGGATTCAATGTCTTCATGGTGTGTCGTGGTGGTGGGTTTTTTAATTTCCTCTTGCTTCTTGTTTTGAGCTTGGTTAGTGTCTTTTGGGGTTTCTTGTGTTACTTTATTCATCTGTCACATGGTGGCTGCTGATTTCTGTGCTGCTTCTGCTGTGGTGGCTTCTTCTATGGCCTCAGTCAATGTTATTTTGGGTCTGGTCAGTAATCGGCTCTGTAGTGTAAGGTCTCTTAATCTGAGGACTACGCGATCCCTCATAGCCTCATCCATGTTTAGGAATTCGCACGCTCCTCCAATGTCTCTTAGGGCTGCAACAAAATCTCCGATGCTTTCGTCTTCCTTTTGGTTGTGCTTGTAAAATTCGTGTCTCTTGATAAGGCATGAGATGGTTGGTGTATAATGGGCTCGCAGTAACTTGTCTAAGTCCGACCACGCCATTTTCTTTACATTGTGGGGTGATGCCAATGCCTTTGCCATTTTGAAGACGGTGGGTCCGCAGTGGGTGAGAAAAACGGCTCTCTTCCTATTTTCGGATATTCCTTGGAGCTCGTTCCCTTCTAGAAACATGAGGAATCGGTCGATGTACGATTCCCAGTCTTCCATTGCTGGGTTGAACAGTGCGGGTGGCGAGTTGTTGCCAGCCATCTCGTCTAGCTCGGTTCTCATTGCCACATGCTCAACTGGTCTCCTTTGTCTCAGTATCCCATCCTCGTCGCCAATGTTAAATTGTGGGAAAGACGACTCGAGACCAGTTAATCTTTAGTTGCTTTTAATTTTCTCTCTGGAACTGAACAACAACAGAGCCGCGGCAGCCTCTTTTATAGCGGTGGCTCTCGGCCAATGATGGCTATTCAAGTTTCCCGCCGTCTGGCCGACCAATCAGAACAGAACATTTAAACATTCAAATATATAACACAAAGCCTACTGTAAAAATACAAGTCTTTTTAATGGTGGAAAGTGATGCTGCCAATCAATATGGCCTAAGGGCAAAGCAGTTTGACTATGTATTTCTAAAAGTTCAATTTTGTTAGGATCAATTTCTCTTTTCTTCTGGGTTTGGTATTATTTATTTATTTATTTATTGAATTTACATTCACCCATGGTGACTCGATACGACCTACAGAATGTAAAACCATATTTAAAATTAAAAACAATAAAAATGAACAAAAATAATCAAAATCTGGGGAAAAATAAATAAAAAATCACCCCCAACTCCCACCTTCCACCACGATGACAGCAGATCACATGAGCCATTTGATGGGTTCCATCCCGTTCTGGGTTCCCCAGGCCTGCTGGCAGAACCAGGTCTTCAATGCCTTCTGGAAAAGAATCAGAGTGGGGGCCAGTCTAATCTCTGGGGGAATGATGTTCCTGAGAGAGGAAACTACCTTCTTCTGGGTCCCACCAGGTGTATCTCCCTCAGGGATGAGACCCGCAGCATTCCCTACCTCCCCGCTCTAATGGGTCGGGTAGATGTGACCAGCAAGAGATGTTTCCTCAGATAACCTGGTCCCAAGCCATGAAGGGCTTTAAAGACAACCAGCATCTTGAATTGCACCTGGAAGCAAATCAGCAACTAATGCAGCTCCCGCAGGAGAGGTGAAACATGTGCACACTGGGGTCTGCACAAAACCATGCGGGCCGCTGCATTTTGCACCAACTGGAGCTTCCGGGTGTTCTTCAAGGGCAGCCCCATGCTGCCTTTTTATTAATTAATGCTAATTTACTAATTTTAATTAATTTTACTAAATGCCCTTGATGCTCTTTTACTAATTGTTTTAGTATTGTGTGGTACTTTTCTAATAGTTATATTAGGTTTTCAGGTATTTTATTTACTTTTACCTCCCAAAAGTATAAAAATGATTATTTTTTAAAATGGATTGGTATGCAGGTTGCAATTTACATGTTCTTCTCTATATCATAGGTCCTCAGATAAACAAAAAATATGTACCACTGAGATCTTATAAAAAGTCCATGACTCTTCATGCAATAGTATTTTTAAAAAATCATAAATCTGACATTAGCAGAAGGAATAGAAACTGTTTGTGTATAGGACACTAAAAATTGTTCTCTTAAAATGTACACAAAGAAATAATTTTTGCATGTGGTTCATTTTTATTTTTGTTCTCTTCTAAAAGGGAAATGTGAAATCCACTTGAGATAGAGATCATATCAGAGTGCGCACAGCTTTATTACGTGAGACAACCCAGAAGCAGTAACAGCAAACAGAGGTTTGTAATAAATAGTGGTTTTATCTACAAAAGAATATATACTGTACATATACGTACTGCAGGCAAATTACAGCAGGGAAGAACACACAGCAAGAGAGATATGCCCTAACAGGGCCTCTTCTTAGTATACAGGCTATTAAAGGGATAACAGCCAAAAACCTTGTTGACTCATTCCTATCATTGCATCACTGCATCAGCTGGTCAGCTCTTAAATCACTACCCTGACACTCCTCCCATATAAAGCTGAACAGTTGTCAATCTAAATCCTTTGGCTTAACATATATCCTCCCTGTTGTGGTTTCCTTATCTCCACACCTAGGTAATTATTTATTTCTCCCAGGCTTTTTAATTGAAATTTCTTTTCAAGCTACCTGGTAAAGGAGTAAGCCTGTGAGTGATGTTTAACAATAAAACATATGTAATCCACATATGCTAACAGCAAACATTCTGCTCCTTCATACTGTGCTGTGTATAAACATGGATCTGCTTTGCTACCTCTGAAACCTAACTTTCTGAGAATGGCATCTAGGTGCTGATTCCAGTTTCTTATTGACTGTTTTAATCCATATATGGCTTTATTTAATAATATCCAGGGGTCTCTGTTCCATAACCTGGAGCTTGAGCCATATATATTTCTTCTTCTAATTCTGCATTTAAATATGCAGTAGAAATATCGAAGTGATATATGGTATATCTGCATGCAGCTGCTAAAACCAGTGCTAGGCTTATGGTCTCGCTTCTTATTGTTGGTGCAAACACTTAATCATAATGAACATTTTTCCATTGTGCAAATCCCTGCTCAACTAATCAGTTGAACCTGCAGTTCATTGTTGTGTAACACATTCTTTTTATATACCCATTTACACCCCACTGCCTTTTGTCCTTCTGATAATCTCATGGATGTAAAAACCTGATGCACATTCATAGACTCCATTTCACTGTCCATAGCTTTCTTCCATTTTTCCTGTTCTGCCCTAGGCAACAACAATAGCTCTTAGTAATTATGAGGTTCACATCAAACACTACATACTCTAACCCCACTTGCTGAAAATTGATCAGGAGGTACATCTTTATTGCTTCTTTCAAATCTCCTCGGTATCATCTGTTCCTGCAATTCTGTGACTTCTCTTTTTATTTCAGGTCTATCATCTTCTATATCTACTACTTCTGACCTGCTTTCCTCTTTCCCCTTTATCGGCTTTGTATAACTTCTCCTTCCGGAGAACTAGTGCTATGCGTTGGCATGAACACCTCAGAATTAGCATACACCCTATTCCAATTATTTTGTTCTGCAAAATTAGCAGATCATTAAACTACCACCTTTCTGGTTCCATCTGTGAATCTATAACCTTTGGAACCTGGCTCATATCCAACAAACCTAAGTTTCCTGGCCTTTTCTGTCTTTTTATCAGCCTTTCCTGGCTTTTGTCAGCTTTTTCCTGCCCTTTTCTGTCCTTTTTGTCTTCTGGTGCCTTTGGGATTATGTACCCAGGCATAACTGTCAAATGTTCTTAGGTGAGCCAATGAAGGTTTTCTTTCATATAATAGGAAATATGGAGTTTCATTTATAACAACACTCCATATTCTGTTTATTAAATAATTGGCTGTTTTCAAAGCTTACCTCCAGTACATTCTACTCATTCCCGCATCTGCAAGTAGTGAGTCTTTCATGGTTTGCATTATGCTATTCCTTCTTTCAGCTACTCCATTTTCTGCTGGCGAGTACAGATTCATACATCTGTGCCTTATGCCTAAACTCCTCAGTCATTGATGGATTTCAAAGATTGTGCAGGGTGCCAAGATGTCTGACTACCTAAGTAGTGTTTATTACATTTATACCATTTTACAAGACAAGGAAGAGTAACATAGATACAGCATTTGGATTGGTGAAACCCCCAACCAATCCTTAAGAATAATGATGATCTTAGCAAGGTGACATCATGTACAAGTCTGGGACTTTCCAGCCCAAGATAGTAGGGAGTGAGATCATGCAAAGAGGCCCTTGTATTAGACACAGCAGTTTGCTGTGTGCACCATCTACAGGATCTCTTCTGTCACTACAAGCTGTTGTGACTAGGAGGTTTGAGCCTGCTATGTCAGAAGACACAAGCTCTAGTGATGCGGAAGATTTGGCATTGGGATTTGAGCCTGCTTTGATGGGAGATACAGACGTGAGCCAAGAGGAAGAGGAAGATAGGGCATTGGAGTTTGAACCTGCTTTGCTGGAAGTTTCGGAATCCTCATCCTCTCCAGGACCTTCCTCATTAGTTATACCTGTGTCGGCAGATATTCAGGAGAACGTGCCAGAGTCCTTGGATGAAGATCAAACCGAAGAATCTTGGTTTGATGCAAGGAACAGACGTAAGCAGAAACGTCAAGCACAAACTGGAAGGAGACGTCGAATCAGGGACTGAGGAAAGAGACTGACATGTCCCTCAGGGAATATAAGGAGGCGTGTTAGCTTTGAATCCCCGTTCGGGTCAAACTTGTTAATTTGCGTCTGCAGTTTGGACAAAGTATTCTGTTTGCCGTTCATCTCTGATTTATAGTCCTGCTCATTATCAGAATTTGCAGACAGCTTCTGGGAAAATTGCCAACGATGAATTCAGCCAAAGGAAAGTTAACTCTGTTGTTCCTGATATTGTCTGTTTGTGTTTTTTCCTTTGGACATTTGGACTCTCACCTCTTGGCCACAGGTGAGACAGAACAACAAGCCATCTTTGGAAGTTATCAGATATGAATTCTGTTCCCGTCTGTTTGCAGCTTTCATACTTTACAGTCATATCTGTGCTCTACAAATCTTACCCATTGCTTGAACTGTAGCAATACCTCTGTCTTGCTTTTTAGCAGATAGCAAAACCCATATCTAGTGTAATAAACCACTATGACTAGTGCATACCTAGCTCCTCCTAGAGAGGGTGCCATAAGGCCAATCAAATCAGTGTGTACTAACTGCAAGACTCTGTTTGTTTGCCTTGAGCTTTTCTTACACACAAGATACATCCTGGATTTTACTCTTTACAAACAGCGCAAACTAAGTACTTCTGGCATTTCTTTATCTTAAATCCCTCAGCTACATCTGGCATCTTCTGCAGTACTCTGAAATGTGTATGCCCCAATCTCCTGTGCAATAACTGTGTACACAATTGTCATGCGTAGTATTTTCAGATGATGTTGTTGCCAGGGAAAAAGATGATGATGAAGGACTACTCCTCATAGGTTGAGTAGCCCTACACCCTTGTCTCACTGCTCCTCTGTTTCTCCTCTCAGGGCAGTGTCTCTGAAGATGCTCTGCAGAACCACATGTGAAGGAACATTTCATTGTGTAAATGGTCTCAGCTACTCTGCTATCATCTTGTAATGTTACAGTTTTTGGCCTGGGCTGAGCATTATCTCCTTCCTTTCCTTGTCGCCTCTCCAGCTATTTCTGATCTTCCTCCAGTAATCGGCCAGTCAAATACATCATGGTTAAGTCCGTCTTTTACATAGTCTCTAGGCTTGTCACAAGAATGCCCCATGAAGTATCTAACGAACTGAACAACACATATACCTTGTGTATCTCAGTAAACATAATTCTTCTTTCCTCTAATTCTAGGAATGTCTTTCTCATGGACTGCAAATGTGTAGACATGCTCTCTCCTGGTTTCAGTTGTGCCTTATACAGTCTCCTTGTCAGCAACACTTTACTGCCATGGTCTCTCTTAACATACACACTGCGTAAAGCCTCCCATTACTCTTTCACAGACTGGAAGCCCCTCATGTGTTGACTGTTCTCCAAAGCCAGAATTATGCTGGCTAATGCCTTTTCATTCCTTCTCCGGTTTCCATCATCTAAAACTGCTGATGGATCAGTAACTGTTCTCCACAACTCCTCCCTTTGCAGGTATATTCCCAATTTTACACACCAGGAGAGGTAGTTTGCCTCATTTAGCTGAGACACCATGAAACCTCTTCCCATTATGCTGATGGAATCCATGTTGCCTGTTTCTGTTACAATTGTCAACCACTAAAAAACCACAATGCACAACCCCTCTGCCTCTGGAGCAAGTTCTCGCTGAGTTTCTCTTTTCTCTAGTCTCTCTGGTCACTCTGGGCTTCCCTCTGGTCTGGACCCATAACCTGTCAGAGTGCACACAGCTTTATTACATGAGACAACCTAGGAGTAATAACAGCAAACAGAAGTTTATAATAAATAGTGGTTTTATCTACAAAATAATATATACTATACACACATATACTACAGGCAGAGGTCCAACAAGCAGCAAATTACAGCAAGAAAGAACACACAGCAAGAGAGAGGTACCCTAACAGGGCTTCTTCCTAGTTTACAGGCTATTAAAGGGATAACAGCCAAAAACCTTGCTGACTCATTCCCATCATTGCATCACTGCATCAACTGATCAGTTCTTAAATCACTACCCTGACAGATCATATTCAACTTTATACCTGATCTGCCTATATGAAATGCAGATTTATTGCATTCAGATCTGGCTGGATAAGCACTCTACTAAAAATATTGTTTAGTTATAGATGATTTTAGGGAAGAAGATTGTTCTAAGAAAAAGCTACAGTACCACTATGGACAACTGAGTTTTCCCCATGTAGATTCTTCCAGTATCTAGCAAATAAAGTTTGGAAATTTGGACAGGAAAGACTTCCTGGTCAGTAACAGGCCCAAATTATTTCTAATACTCAAAAAAAAAAAAAAAAAAAAAGCTACAGGATCCTTGGTGCTTTCTGAGCTTGGTTGTTTTCTTGCAGACATTTCATTACCAAACTTGGTAATATCATCAATGCTAGAAGGTAGTAGAGTTTAGTGGACTTGCTGATTCTTTGATTAGGCTGGTGTTTAATGTTTTCTTCTTTGAGTTTATAGTTCCTTGATTGGGATATTGTTTGCTTCTTGATTGTTGGTCTATTGTTAATCTTGGTGTTTATCTCTGCTCATCTTAATAGAAAAAGCTGAAAGGGTCTTTGGAGGTCTTTTAGTCCAGCCCCCTGCTCAAGCAAGAGAATCTATACCATTTCAGATAAGTGACTGTCCAGTTTCTTCTTAATAAGTATTTCTAAAGTCTCAACGTCTTTTTTTAGCATGGCAACCAAAATTGGTTGCAGTATTCTAGTTGTCGTCTTACTAGGATTTTATAAAGAAGTACTAATACTTCACAGGATCTTGATTCTATGCCTCTGGATTGTATTAGCTTTTTTGACTGCTGCTGCACACCGCTGGCTTATATTCAAGTGATCATCCACTAGGACTCCAAGGTCTCTCTCACAGTTACTGTTTTTGATCCAGGTTTCACCTAATCTGCACATATTGATTTTTCTTGCCTAAATGTAAAACTTTGTTTTTATTCACATTAAAATTCATTTTGTTGGATAGGGCCCATTGTTTATCAAAATCTTTTTGGATCCTGAGCTTGTCTTCTCAGGTTTTGGCTATTCCTGCCAGCTTAGTGTCATCTGAAAATTTGATGAGTTACCCTTCTATTCCCTCTTCTAAGTCATTTATGAAGATATTGAAGAGTACTGAGCCTGAGACAGAGTCTTGTGATACCCCACTATTTACTTCTCTCCACATTAAGGACTTCTTGTTGAGTACGGTTTGTCAGCCAACTATAAATCCATCTGGTGGTGATATTGTATATTCCAGGGGTCGCCAACCTTTTGGACTCAGGGACCACCAAACTCATAATTTTAGATCCCAGGGACCACTAACCAGTTCTGTGGGCATGGCCTAATTTGTGGGTGTGGCTTGGTGATCATGTGACTGGCTGGGCATTGCTTGTATGTAAATATTATAAATATTTATATAAATATTTATTTATTTTTATAAAAAAAGAGCAACTTTTACTCAAAATCAGGCAAAGCAGGCAGATTGAGTTGGTTACAGAATCACAGATTCATTCAGAGATCTATCTATCTGCCATTGGCTAGCTGAATCTGTCACATAAAACTTGCTTGCAAGCAAACTCATAAAATTTGCTAGCAAGCAAACTCACAAAATGAACTCACAACATACTATGCATGTAAATATTGAATTTTTTATTAAAAAAAAGAGCAACTTTTACCCAAAATCAGGCAAAGCAGGCAGATTGAGTTGCTCACAGAATCATTCTACCTGCCATTGGCTAGCTCAGTCTCTCAAATTTGCTTGCTGTGAGTCTGCACTGAATTTGCTTGCAAGCAAACCTTCAGTCCTAAGGGAGGTTCGGCTGTGCTGAGCCGAAGATCTAAAGACTAGCTAGAAAGCAAGAAATCCCACCATTTCCTGCTTCTAGCTAATCTAAATCTCCCGGCACAGCAGAACAGATGATGTTCGGAAAAAGGAAAAATAGCAATTTAGGAGGCAAGTTTACCCAGTAAGGAGTGAGTGGGCGAGGAGGTTCCCACGGGCCATGTGGGTGGCGCAGCCTTGTGTTTCTGCGCAGCCTGGATTAATTGCTTTGTGGGGGTTGCTCTGGGGGGTGAGATTTCTCTGTGGCCCACCAAAATTTTCTCACGGCCCACCAGCTGTTCTATTCCACATTTTTCTAATTTACCAAGAAGTAGGATGTGGTCTACTTTGTCAAATGCCTTACTGAAATCTAAATGTACTAGATTTCACTGATCTACTAATTTAGTGACTTTATCAAAGAATGAAATAAGATTGATCTGGCATGATCTGTTTTTAACAAACCCATACTGGCTACTAATTATAACTTTATTTGCTTTTAGTTGTTCACAGCTCTGTTTTTTATTAACTTTTCCAGGATCTTCCCAACTATTTATGTTTGACTGATAGATCTGTAGTTTCCTGGGTCTGTGTTTTTTCTTTCTTTCTTGAAGATGGGGACCACATCAGCCCTTTTCCAATCCTCTGGTAATTCCCCAGTGGTCCAGGATGTTTGAAAGATATGGTACAATGGTTCTGAGATAACATCAATTGTTGGCAAGGAATAGTTTAGGTCTTTTTGTTTCCTTTTTGTCTTTTTGATTATCTCTTTTATATAATATGTAGATATTTATCTATATGTGTCTATTGATGGCTGATTTGTCTGAGTGCCAGGAATTCTCGTGTTTTTTAACTGTGCTTGATATAGGATGCTCACATTTTTCCAGGATGAATTATACAGTCTGACCATGTATTGTGAAATTAAGGAATTTTCATAGATTCAAGTACTGCACATTATGGATCTTACATCTATACATCTACAAACTGGATGTAGGATCCATACATCTTACACAGTATAGAAAAATAAAATACTAGAAACTATTATGTTATTTTAAATTTGCTTTACATTAATTCACACATACCTTTATACCATGATTTCCCAATCAATTTTTGACTGAATATGTGAATTAACTGAAATCATTGGGTAACAATCAATGTTGGACATCATTCAGTGGAATTTAATTCACTCAGCAGGGTTTTCCTTCTTTTATGTATTTATCTATACGCTCCTCAGTCTATGTAGGTTTCTCAACCTAAAGTGGTATGTGAGATCCTACAAGTTGAGAATCAATTCCTCCAGTATTCCTGTTCCAGGACTGGATGATTAATTATATCACTGTATTTAAGGTGCAATAGCTCTGTCAATCACATTCCATTTGTACTGACAGATATTTTGGAGATATGCATATTTTAGTGTCTATAAATGAACTTAATCATATAGTTAATTTACAGATTAAATTAGGGCTAGGGCAAAGCAGCTCCAACACAATATTCCAGCTATACTTGGAAAAGGTTAATTTCACATTAGTTACTTGCTGCTATTTTCAAACATAGTTAATGCAAAAACAAAAGATCTAAGTGACCTTTTTCATTGGCTTTTCATTTGTGGCATGCAGGTGAAATGGTGTGAAAACATAGTTAATAAAAACATAGTCTTGGCTTCCAGTTTGCAGGGCTTCGGCGGCAGGCAGGAATCTGCGATCGTGCGCGGTTTCTGCCTGGGCTCGCCACTGGAGCGCCCTGAGCCAGCTGGCTTCGGGGATAAGCCACCCCGTAGAGGTGGTGAAGAGGGGGGAGATCGCCAGCAGGGTCGAGGGGAGCCGCATTTCTCCTCCTTAGCCGGCCAAACTCCCTTTCCCAAGGGCGGTAGGAGCGGTGGTCAGAAATGGCCCCCTCAAAGAAGCACTCAACCGGAAAAGAAAGTGCAGGAGGAAGATAAGAAGTGAAAGTTTTGGCTGACCAGGATAAAAAGCAACAACTAAGGTACCCTGGAATTTAAATTTTATAAAAGATAACATTGCTCCCAAAGAAGAGTCGGAAGCAGCGAAAGAAAGTGAAAAGGGAAAGGTTTTTTTTCCACTCTCCTTCCTCACATTGACAATGAAGAGAGCTGAATAAGAAATCGGAAAAATCCGCTTTGGCATTAATAGGTAAAACTGAAAATATAATTAAATGCCAAAGGGACAATAAAGATTTCTGGACACTAAAAAAAAATTTTTTTTCTATAAGGAGGAAGGGAGAGGAAAAGAATAAGGGCAGGATTTGGAAGGAGGAGACTGCCTGGACTTCAAAAAAATCTAAAGTAAAGTCTCAATAAGACTTCTAAAAGATACATTTTAACTGGAACTTTGGAACTAAATAGTAACCCCAGGAAGAGAAAGTGAAGAAAGAAGAAAGTGTAAAAAGAAACAGCTTGTGTGTATTTGGATTGCTTGGTGACTTTGGGATTTTTGGATATTATATTTGAATGACTAAAAACAATTGGGTGGCTGTTTTAAAAAAATCCACAATGGCATCACTTATGGATGAACTGAAAATGGAATTTAAAAAAATATAAAGAAGAGACACAAGAAGGGAAGGGCTTCTTTGGCTCCGTTTTTCAATTCTTAGAAATGGCAATCTGCATCTATGAGAAACAACAAGAAAAGACTGCGCAACTAGAAGATTGGGACAAAGAAGAAGCCATCTTTAATGAACAAGTAACTCTATTTGGGGAAGAAAGGGGAAAGGGGGAAAAGAGAATGGAGAATTTAAGACTTTAAAAAACAGCCAAAAAAGGGAAAAATAATTTGAAAAGTGGATATAAAGTTGGAAAGCAACAGAAAAGGGGAATACAGAAGAGGGAAATGGAGGTGGAGAGACAGGGGGGTAAAAAGAGGAGAGAGAAGAAGAAAGGAAGAGAAGTTACAAAGGTTTGGAGCAAGATGTAAAGAAACAGGACTTATTCAGAGATAATGGGTGAAAATTTAACTGAAAAGGGGATTCTGTGAAGGTACATAAGATTGTATTGTTATATTTGTAATAGAAATAATGTTAGAAAATTGGAAACAACATATGATTAAAAAGTGGGATAAAATAGTCAGTGTAATTTAGTGAAACTTTTGTGAATAAAATAAATGAAATAAAATAAATGAGAGAATTGAATTAGGAAGGAACAGGAACATTTTAATTACTTAAGGTTTTATAAAATATAAGTGAAGTGGGGGGGAATTAACTATGGAAAGTTTATAAGTGTTCCCATAGAAGTATGATACTTATCTGAAAAGTAATGTGTAAAACGTTAAGATTTAAATGAATATTAATATTAATGATAGAATTGAATTGGTATGGATTGTTGTTTTAATTATATTATACATTTATAATTTTTTTCTTTTTTAAAAAAATACAGTGTGTAGTTTTAGAATGTACCAAGCAGGATGCGAATGGAAGTTATGTATTATATTAAGTGTTATAATTATAGGGGAAAGATATAAAGGCGTCATACTCCAATCAGTGATTACAGGAGAAATTTTGTTCAATGAGAAAAGATAGTAGACAGTTGAAACAGGACAGACAAAGAATATAAGTACAATGATTTGAATTGAGATGAAATAAATAAAATAAAATTAAGAAAGTTAAAAGAGGGGAGAAGCTATATAGAAAATATAGAATAGTAATAAGATATGGAATGGAATATAAAAATGAACATGAACTTGAATTTGTGACTGTACGAAGAGATGTAACCCGGGATTATGCTGCTTTCAAAAAAGATGTTTTTAAGTTTTATGTTTTGTTTGTTTATGTTTGTTTTTAAAAATCAATAAAATTTTCAAAACAACAACAACATAGTCTTGGATTCTGGAGTGAAGTATAAATTGTTTGTATTGCAAATTCATAGGTTATATTTTGCTTCCAATGTTTTTCTTACTAATTTCACCTCGCTTTGTTTCATTTGCAATTGCAAGATTTTCTTTCATAGGCTTCCTGAATGTAATCAATACTTAAGACACTGACAATGGCATAACTGCATATTTCAATAAGTAAAAAATGCTTTACATGTCATTGGAACTGCAATGCTGACTTTTCTTCAAAGAAATAAGGCCCACTGAATATAGTACAGGGGTCTCAAACTCGCGGGCTGCGGGCCAATTGTGGCCCGCAGGACGATATCCTGTGGCCCCCACCGTGATATGAAAGTATAATATTAGTGCGGCCCGCAGGGGGAATGGACCTCTGAAGGAAGTCCCGCCTGCCGTTCCTCGTCGTGGCTTCTTCTCCACCCTGAACTTTAACAAGTCCAAGTACAGGTCCAGACTTACTGATGATCATCTTCAAGCCATACTGAGGGTCTCAAGTGCCTCCTCTCTCAAGCCAAATGTGGCTCAGATATGTGAGAGGAAGCATTGTCAAGTCTCTGGCAGCAAGGAGTAAGCTGGAGAAGCCATGTTCTGAGGAACTGTTCATGATCTTCATTCAATGTTCCATTCATGTGTTCAGGACAGTTCATGTATTGGAGAAATCTAACTGTTGATGACATTTGAGGATATTTTTTTAACAATGTTTTTTGTGGAATCCCTTATGCGGCCCAGCCTCACCCAGACTCTGCCTCCAGCGGCCCCCAGGTAAATTGAATTTGAGACCCCTGATATAGTAGAATACATAGCTTTGCACTGTCAGTACTATAAAAAATGTTTATTGGAACTGTATTTTTATTTTCACGTTATTAAAGTTAGTAGACAATCCAAATGTATAACTATCAGGAAAACTTTTGATGCTATAATTCAGATTGCCTTTTAAGAGTTCTCAAGTAGGATTATCAGATATCTGAACAAGCAAAGGAGGACACTCACAATTGGAAAGAAGAACAGGGTGGGGGTGGGCAAGAGAAACATACTTTGAAATTCATGATAAAAATTACAGGGAAAAGGTGCAAAAAAGTACTTTGGCTTACATGTATATGAAATTATTTTTTTCAGCATCAGAAGGACTGGATTTTCAATTGCAAGGATTTGCTGATTAGGAGGAAAAGCCCTTTAGCATGTATCTGATTAAGGTCTTGTCAATTTCAGGCAGCAGTGCAAACCAAAAGAATACTAATCAATTAATTAAAGCCGCAGAGAAAAGTTGTTAATTTTCCATCATTAGGAAAATACTGTGCAGCAGAGTGATGCCTTGTTATTAGAGACTCAAAAACCCAAACATTTGATTTTAAGGCTATGCCTGCCAGATGAAGAACATGAGGACAAAAAGGAGGGCATGTTCTTATTTTGCCAGATGGCTGATCACTCTAATTTCAGACCAAGGAGAGCTATTGTATTTGATTTCTATAATCTCTGGAACTTCTGCAGATGCAAATCATTGAGTGAGAGCCATCATATCCTGTTTCACACTCTCATATTCTTGAGCAGATATAAATTCAACCTACGTTTTTCATGGCTATGAATAGAAACCAGTCATGAAGGGAGGACATAAAACTGTTACAGACCCAGATTGGATTTGTTTGCTCTTCTGTATGTCAGAATATGTGACAATAAATACAAGTTCATTCCTAATCTAACCTGTACTAGAATATATAGTAGAAGCTAATGTGAGGTTGTTAACTTAGATTGATGGTTTCTAAAGTTGCTACACAGTTTGTCCTGTCCCTCTTAAACTATCTACCAAAACTGTTTCTTGAATCTATGGAGATTCTCAGTCATCCAGGTCATGGTTGTCCCAAAGGTCCTTTTTCAAGAGGCAATTGGACAATTGCAATTAGACTTCTGGTTTTTGGACAGTTTGAACATGTTTTGCTTCTCATCCAAGAAGCTTCTTCAGCTCTGGCTGGATGGTGTTTCTTGAGTCTAGGTGTATTATTAGAATGATTTTTATCCTCTATAATTTTTCATATTTTTTAAAAAAGCTTTGTTAAACATAATTTTCTCCTTGACTTAGATTGTTACATGTGTTCTATATTTCAAATCTGTTTTAAATGACTTTTAAAAATCCCTGATAGCTGACTCTTTTGATTGACAGGTTGACCGGACAGAAGTCATAAGAACTTGCATAAACCCTGTCTTCTCAAAGCTATTCACAGTGGACTTTTATTTTGAAGAAGTACAGAGGCTACGTTTTGAAGTCCATGATATCAGCAACAATCACAATGGGCTGAAAGAAGCAGATTTCCTTGGTGGCATGGAATGTACTCTGGGGCAGGTAAAGTATTTGTGGTTTTCTTGGCTTTTTTTTTTTTTTTTTTGCTGTCCTCATTTACTTCTGTAACTGCCAGGAATCTTGCTGACTTTGACACTAAAAAAACCTAAAGACCAAACATACACTATCAATAAATATTAATAACTGTACTTTTCATGCAAATTCTGAGAGAGAGATAAAGATTTGACAAATGAGCTGAATGAGTGGGATATGGTATCATGATGAGTAGGGTATGGTACCATGATAAAATAACATTGACAGATGGAGTAACTGAAGCAATGTCTGGTTATATTGTGAAATATGTAATGCCTTCAACATCATGTATAGTTAAAAAAATTCGGAAGAAATACGAGTTAGTACATCCAAGGCACCTACACTAGAAGCAACAAAAGATTTGACAGGTTTGAAAGGCACAATAAGCATTGGGAGAAGAGAAATGTAATATTAGTAAGAATCAACACAAATAGTATTGGGGGGGGGGGCAAAAAAAAGAGACACTAGTACTGACCAAAATTTTAATGAAGAAGAGAAAATGAATGATGTTTTAATTTATTGTACATCACTGCTTGGTGAAGTTCCAGACAACTTGAGAGTTAATCTGGTTAAGAAGGGAAGATAAATTCTTCAGAATAAAGATGGTCCTTTATCACTGAGAAAGATAAAAAGCAACTTAATGGTTTCAGAAATACTTATGAAATGGAGAATTATTGAGAGTTGGGATAGCTTATTCAAAACCAAAATAACTTTTCTAGGTTATCTATTTTTCTGATGTGAAGTTTTGGAAGAAGTTAGAGACAAACAACCTACTCTCTAACAAACAATTTGGTTTCAGAAAAAAACTATCCTGTTATCTGCAATTCCTACACTGCAAAAACATATGGACTATACAAGTTGATCAGGGCAATTGACGCTATTTACATAGACTTCTGTAAAGCCTTTGATTCAGTGGTACACAACAAACTACTTCTAAAACTAAACTCTTATGGTATCTCTGGACACCTGCATAAGTGGATAGATGCATTCCTGTCAAACAGGCAACAAATTGTCAAAATGGGGATCGCCCTATCAAATCCTGTACCTGTCAACAGAGGTGTCCCCCAAGGCAGCGTTCTAGGACCAACTCTCTGTATACTCTACATAAGTTACCTCTGTGATTATATTAAGAGCAACTACATTCTTTTTGCTGATGATATAAAGCTATTCAACATCACTGACAATACTGCTACCCTTCAAAATGACCTCGACTATGTGTCAGAATGGTCAAACAAGTGGAAACTTCAAATCTCAACAAATAAATGCTCTGTCTTACATATTGGCAAAAAAAATCAGAAAATAAAATGGAAGCTGAATAGTCAAGACCTTGTTGATGTCCCCAACTACGTCAAGGACCTTGGAGTACTCATCTCTAATGATATAAGTGCTAGAGTCCACTGTAACTACATAGCCAAAAAGGCATTAAGAGTTGTTAACCTAATCCTGTGTAGCTTTTTCTCCGGTAATATCACACAATTAACTAGAGCATACAAAACATTTGCTAGACCAATACTTGAATACAGCTCATCAGTCTGAAATCCGCATTACATATCAGATATTAATACAGTCGAGAAAGTCCAGAAATATTTCACGAGAAGAGTTCTCCACTCCTCTACTCATAGCAGAATACCTTATGCCACCAGACTTGAAATTTTAGACTTAGACAATCTAGAATTATGCCGCCTTCGGTCCGATCTAAGTATAGTACATAAAATTATCTACTACAATGTCCTACCTGTCAATTAATACTTCAGCTTCAACCACAATACAAGAGCACAAAATAGATACAAACTCAAGGTAAACTGCACCAAACTTGATTGCAGGAAATACGACTTCAGCAACAGAGTGGTCAATGTCTGAAATACTCTACCTGACTCTGTGGTTTCTTCCCCAAACCCCAAAAACTTTAAACTTAGACTGTCTACTATTGACCTCACCCCTTTCCTAAGAGGTGTGTAGGGGGCATGCATAAGCACACCAACATGACTACCATCCCTGTCCTATTGCTTCTTTTTATTTTTATCCATTTTTTGTACTTATAACCATGTTTATACTTATACCTGTTATCTAATACTTGCTTGTCAAATAAATAAATAAAAATAAAGTTAATCTGACACAAAGATACAGTATTTGCAAATAGGAGAATTGGCTTCGAACAATATGCAGTGAAACTCTAAGCTTTGTTCCTTGGTGTCCAGAAATTGTGGAGAAGGCCATTTATTATCAAATTATAACATGTAAGGAAATGGGAATTAATGTAGAGAAAGAATTAAATTTTAATGAAGAGGCCAGGAGAAAGTGTAAACGATGCTAGTCATATGATGCCAAAAGAAATCAAAAGCACAATACCTTGCCTGTTTTACCTATTGCTAGGCACTTATTCTAAAGAAATGTATCAAATAATGGCAATGTTCACTATGATTCACTATTCATCCATTTCTGCTATTTAAAAAAAACCTCTGGAGGATGTTATCAAGTGTAACAGAAATTTATAACACATTTTCCTGTGAAGATATTTTAGAGGAAAATTTTCATCTTTGGGGTCATTTAAAAACCACTAGAATGCCAAAGAAACAAAGACATATACAGTATTGTAATTTGAGGGATTCATTGTAAAATTGGTTTTTAATGAATTTCTACCAAGCTTATCTATCCGTCAATTCATCTATCCATCACTTATTTTCATTCTGCCTTTATTATTTTTATAAATAACTCAATGAATTAAACATATTTAATATTCCCTCCTCCTTTTTTTTCCAGTTGGGCTGAATCAGACTGACTGGCCCAAAGTCACCACCTCACTAAAGTGGAACATTTCCTAATTAGTATACTTGTTGATTTGTGTGAAAGAAGTTTTTTAATATTGAAATTAATAATTAATAAAATGACTTTAGTCAACTATGAATTGACAATAGATTGACAATGGCTGTATTGTCACTTAAATATAAATACACAATAAATATCAATGTTAATGGTCATTAAAAATAGACAAAAGTTAAGGCTCAAAACAGAATGTGTGTCTGTGTGTGTGTGTGTGTGTGTGTGTGTGTGTGTATTTATGGCCATTGCTATTATTCATTGCATTTCATAATTATTACTGAATATAATTTTGTAGTATAGAGAAAAGAAGTATTAAAAAACAATTGTTCTAGATGTCACATTCCTTAGTATGCCACTGTGATGAAGCTTTATACAAAAACGTGGAATATCCATAAAGGTCAGTGGTATTAGGAATCTGGTCATTAATCCCAAATTGGGGGTCAGTTCTGGGCCTGATAATACTCCAAACTCAAGGTAAAATGTTAGCAACCTCTTCTAGTGGAGCGTACACATGGTTGAGTACCAACACATGATCACCTCCAAGATGGCAGCAATGGAGGAAGCATAGTTATATCGCAGAGAGTTAAAAGAAGAGAAAAGTTGCTATGAAATGAAGATAAATGATAGGAGGAGAGGTGGAGAGGGAAAGATGAATCACAGAATAAATCATAGAGAAAGAAAAAAGTGGAGAAAGAAAAGAAGAGGAAAGATTGGAGAAATAGGAGGAAAATGATCCACAACAAACAGCCTGCTAAGAGAATACCAGCTGCACCTGAGAGGCCTACTCAAGAGCCCGGAAGCCCATTGAAGTGAAGTGAGCAGAGAAGCAAAATGATCCAGCAGAATACAAGGAGGCAAGCTGGTGAGCAAGTGGGGCCCAGCTGTGGAGCAGTGAGGAAAATCATCAATGGGGCAGAGAGGCGAGCCAACTGAGGGCAAAGTAACGACCAGCAGAGATGAAAAGGATGAGCTGATGTGAGCAGGGAGGAGGAGAACTAGCTGTAGAGAGGAGACAAGAGGCAAGCTCACCATAGGCTATCCAGGCGTGAAGCAGCGCAAATGGGAGTCAAGCGGCCAAAGAACCAAGTGCAGTGGTAGTGCAACTGAAAGGAGAGCCAGCAGCAAAAAGAAGAAGATCTTGAGAGCAACGCAGAGAGGAGCGTGGGAAGCATTGGTGGAACCTGAGGCTGTCGGTGGTGGTGGAGCATTGCAGCAAAGGGAATCAGCAAACTGGTGACTGAGAATGGCAACAGAGCAGCACAACAGACCAACAAACGGGTGTGGGGGGCGGGAATGCCACGAACTGAGAAAAGCAGGGAGAGCTGAATACCCAGTAGTGGCAGGAGAAAAGCAAGTAGGAAGAGAAGATAAAAAGACAACATAGGACACAAAGCAAAATAAATCAAAGGAAAGTAGCAAGTACGGAACATATAAAGGCAAAGAAGAAAGAATTAAGCCTATCAGAAGGCAGGGAGGGAAAGGATCATAAAAAGGAAGGGAGGAAAGGGATAATTATAGAATATTCCAGGATAGGCTAAGAACCTTGCACTTAAGCCCATCAACACTGAAAATTTTAAAATTGAACAGTTTAAATTATCTGCTAGAACTTTAAATTTTTAAAGTAGATAATTTTGAACTATATAACTTTAAATCCTTAAACTAGACATTTTTAACTGATAGAACTTTAAATTTTTAGCTAGACTTCCCCCCCTAAATTTTAAATGATTTGTTAGAGTACCAAAATTCTAAATGGGACATTTTTCACTTTTAAAAATCTGTAGTAAAACCTACACTTTCATTTTCAATTTTTAAAAAAATCCATTCATGGAAAAAGAAACTGATACTATTGTGATCTGCAGAACATGTTCCATGGATACACTTATGTCCAAAGAATAACCTAACTGTATATGTACCAAAGGTAAACAAATCAAGCTGCTAGAAGAAAAAGTAAAGGATCTAGAAGGAACTCTAACCATTCTGAAACTCAACCTACAAAATGAGAAATCCCAAACCTTGCAAGAAATATATAGCAAATTGAACATAACAATGATCAAACAACTTCTAAAAGAATTGAGCCCTTAGAGGAAGAAGACAGATAGAAACACGTCACTCATAGAAAAAAACACAAACCTAGTACAAAATCCCTGTCCAACCCAACCCACTCTATCCTGAAACAGTTTGCTGTGGCAACATTGCCCAAATTGCCCTTTAAAGGAAATGAACAACACAGTGATCAAAATAAGACCAGCTGTTCTATTTATGAAAAAATTGCTTCTATGCTAGTATGTATTTCAGCATATGAAGCTCCACCAGAAATCTTCTAATGTATTTTATTGACAGAATTGTAATCTATCTCACTTTTATTATATTATTTACTCCCTTTGTATTCTTGTCTCTCTAGGAAGTTGCTCAAATTGCCTAAAATAATTTTCTCTGGGTTTTTTTCCTTCAAGCAACACAGTGAAGTAGGTAGAATTATTCAGTTCATACTGCAATTTGTCCAAGCTCATACATCTTAATGACATTATTTGCAACATTGGCTTTGGGTTAAGACAGCGAAACATGGGTTCAAATCTTCAATTGGCCGTAAACCTGAGGCAATTATTAATATTGCAATACCACTGTTATTTACACATTAAACATTTAATATTATTTACATTATCAGTGATATTTTTGGCTCATTTCTGATAGCTGTATCCATGCAGTTTTCTTGGCAGTGTTATAGAAGTAGATTTGTAGCCTTTTTAGATTTCTCTAGGCCTGGCATATTAACTTTTTTTAACCTAATCAGGACAAAAGGTTTGGCTTCCAAGATAAGGTGAGATGAATTTGCTGCTTGCACCTGCTAACATTTAAATATGCACTATATTAAATTAAGTCAGATGTAATATGCACTATATTAAATTAAGTCAGATTATGGGAGCAGAGTGCAAGTTCTGATGTGTATAACATAGTTGAACCAAAAGTTATGCTCACCTCTTGAGAGCTAAATTAGAGGCAATCCACCAAAAACAAGAGGGAATTGTAATGTTTGTTACATACATTATGTAAAGCTAATGTAGTTCCATCAAAAAGCCTTTCCCCATTTTTTGCAAGAGAATTATCATTTTTTTCCTGTAATGAATAGTAAAAAACAGCACTTTTTCTCAGAAATGTTAAAAATGTGATTTTTAATACATTTTTAAAGCAAACACGAATATTTTTTATCTTGCATTTAATCTTCACCTTCCAGTGGTGGATAAAAACTGTTCCTTTCTAAGCCTCCTTTTTCAGAGTTTTCTTTCCTCTGCTATAGCAGCTGTTGCTGATACTGATTTACTGCAAAGCTATGGGAAAAGAAAACAGGTGCAGGTCATATTTTCTCTGGAAAATTAAGTGAGCATATGACAGATAACTGGAAACTCAGAGAATGACAGGTCTGTAGATCTTTTAGCCACATTATAGATGACAGTTCCAGAGAGAAGCAGTGATGTCTAAGCAAAAATAAAATAACTGAAATGGGCTACTCTATGGCTACATCTGAAGTCTGGAATTTGTTGTTCCCTTTCTTGTGTGATTCATTTACTCATCATTTAACATAGGATTTTTTCACCAATTATTGTGAACTATTGTGCTTACTGTAGAGGCTTAAATTTTACTGTGCTTTATAATTTCAAAGCATATTTTAAAATTATGTGGCATAGTCTTTTTAATTTGTTTTCTGTTGATTGTTCAGTAAATTGCATGCATATATCATCCAGACATAAACTGTAGCTCATTTGATCAAGTTTTCTTTTTTTATTATATACAGATTGTTTCTCAGAGAAAACTCTCAAAATCTTTATTGAAGCATGCCAACACAGCAGGGAAATCTTCCATAACGGTAGGTCTATCTGTCCTAATGTTTTCTCCCTTTCATCTTGAGGGGGGGGGAAGGTAATACACATTTAACATTAGTTTTCTCAATCTTTCCTGAATTTTAAATAGAAATCCTTTGTTGGCATATGCACACTATTTTCCAAAACCTGACAATGATAAAACATAGCATGTGTTTAAAAATATGTGTTAACTTATTGATTGAATGATCTGCTCTTCACAAAATATACCTGCATTAGACTAGTTTACAGGTAGAAAAGCAAATTTTATAAGGCATTAAGACAGGGCTGTCACACTCACGGCCCGCGGGCAGGATAGGTCATGTGCTGGCCATGCCCCCACCTAGTTTAGTGAAGGGGGAAAAAGTCCTGATATGTCACGTGATGTCGCTGTGACAATGGTAAGTTTGACACTCCTGCACTAGGGTGTATATTCCTTCAATTTCAAATCAGCAATTGTTAGCCTTAAGTATAGAGCAACAGCATAATGGTTGCTGTCCTCTTAACCCAATCATTTTTCTTTTAAAATTGAATTTTATCTCACCACATGTAATTCTTTGTGAAACTTTCACTTCTCAGTCTTATTTTTACAACTTTGAAATCTGAAAAGCACTACAGAAATATATACTTTTAAATTAAATGTTACTGCTGACATCTCAGAGAACTGTTTTCATTAGTTTCCCATTACATGAACAATGGAATAACCAATAATATAATATTACTATGTGGTCATAAAGACAACATTTTAAATTGGAATGAAATTTAAAATTGTTGTGAGGGACCTATAATTAAGTGAGCCCCATGACAGGAAATGTAAATTGAATTAGCTTGTGTCACTTCAGCGTAAGCCTGGAACAGCAGTTTTGTTTAGGACTAATCAAATGCCCAGCAATATTTGTGTGAAAAATACAGTGAAAATATTTGAGATAAAAAACCACCCTTGACCAAACTGGTGTCTCAGTGGGTAGGTGGGGCAGTCATCAACATTTGAAGATAGCATCACAATCCCAAATCCCTGCCGCTTTATTCTATTAAGAGAAAGGATGGAGTTATTTTACAAGTCTGCCTCTGCCATGTTATCAATATTGACTCCTCTGAGCAGACTGTGTTTCCCTTATGTTTTGGAAAAGATGTTCAACAATCCAACAGGCACGGTTTGTTGTTACGTTAACAATAGAAGATTACGATAGCATGTCAGAAGGTTCCTGATTGACAAAGGCTTCCATTAACTTTAAGAAAATAAAAGCATGTCCACACAGTAGGGTGTCAACAGATATTTTTTTTCTAAGTATATTTTAATCTCACAATTGCACATCAAACACCTTAAAGATGCTTCGTCAGCTTCAAAGTGACAAAATGAAGAGATAAATAAGTTCTGTATTGCAATAACTCACATTGAGTTTGTATTCTGTGCAATTCAATTCTTTTTTATCCAGGCTGGAAAAAACAAAATGCAACAGATTATGTGAGTTATATACAAAATTGAAATGGACCACTTTTTACATATAAATTGCCACTTGCAGAATAGTAAATAATATGAAATTTGTCTTTCCAAACATTTGAGATTCTTGCAGATTTTTATAGGCCTGCGACTGAGAAGATTGTCTTATATGACAGAATTACAAATACTGAGTGTAAAATTCCAATTTGTAATCATATAATGTCATCACTCTATTCTCCAATCATTTCATTGTCCCTGAATGCATGGAAAAGGGACAGGAGTGTCTAGTGGTTATCTCACTAAGCTACCTTCATAAAATTTGCCCAATGTGGAAGCTATTTTCATGAATTTAGAGAAACATAAGCACTATCATGAGTATGGCCTGCAGATCAGGGGTGGGATTGTACCGGTTCGGACTAGTTCTATAGAACTAGTTATGATTCTGCACAGTTTGGAGAACCGGCAAATCGTGCCCCTGGCTGGCCCCTCCCTTCTCTGCCCGCCACTCCCCTCCCAGTCAGTTCTTGTCATGCATGGGCAACATCGCACACATGCCCGATGTCGCTGACCGAGTTCTCCCCTGCCCAGTCACTCCTTAAGGTTTTTTTTTCTTCCCAATGATCAGCTGTTTCGAGATCAGCTGTGCTAGGATCCTCCTTGCTGTCTTACTGTTTCACCCAGGAGGCTTTCCTGAGGCCCAGGAGGCAAAAGGGGTGCAGGGAGCAAAAATACCTCCCAAGAGGCTTCCCTGAGGCCCAGTAGGCCCAAAAAAGGAGCATAAGGGTTGCTGCGCATCCCCCCTGTGCTCCGTGTTTTGCCATCCTGGGCTCCAGGGAAGCCTTCTGGGAGCAAAAATGGAGGCTTCCCTGAGGCCCAGGAGGCAAAAAAAAATGGGGGGGTTGCTGCCAAAAAAAAAATAAGAAGCCATGCCCACCCAGTCACATGGCCATGCCCACCTAGCCACGCCCACCTAGCCACACCCACAGAACTGGTTGTTAAAAAATTTAAATCCCACCCCTGCTGCAGATATAGTTGTGCCCAGCTCATATAGTTCTTTTGCTCTTTTCACATGTTTGGGCATGTAGATAACAAGGCCACAACAATTAAACACATCATTTCAAATCACAACGTTGGCTTCAATTTCAAAGCCATTTTATCTGGTTCCTAGTAGTTCTCATTGTTTTGTTTGATGCAGATAAACAAGCCTCCCTATTCCTTTTATTTAGTAAACATTTTTTTAGGTAAATGAATATTGGGAGTAAAATCACATTTGCATATTATATCTCTCCATAGACATTGTATGTTATACCTTAACATCTTTCTATAAAAGTCTGGCTTTTAACTCTCAAAGGGTTAGAAAGCTCCATGCTTGTACTTGAATGAGAGGCCAAGTGTGTTTAGTTTTCATTTTTAAATGAAAATGAAGCTTTTTTCAGATCAATATGCAAATTTGAAATATTGTAAACCTTCAGATTATTCTGGACATTGAGTGATAACAATGCAACAATGCATAATATGTACAGTATGCAAATTAATACTAAGATATTATAGTATAATATATACAATAAAAAGGATATGGATATATTAATAGTGATTCATATCAAATATTATATATATGATAAAATGTTTCAAATAACATATCAACATATAAAATAATGTTATATGTCAAAGGTTTGGAAGTATGTGTTCGCTTCTGATTCCCAGTCATGTTCTGGAGAACATGGCCTGCAAGAATGCAGAAATGGAATATTTGTTAATTATATTGGCATTTGTGTTCCATTCCTGATAGTGAAGTTATCACATTGTGGCCTCATGAATCTTTCTGTTCTCCATGCATGCATATCATTAGATTGTGTTGCCTAAGATTTTATTCCTCATTCCTTGCCTTCCATTGTCTTTTCACATAGGTAATCGCTGAAGAATTATCTGGCAATGATGACTATGTTGAGCTTTCTTTTAGTGCAAGAAAATTAGATGACAAGGTAAGCCAACTGTTTATATTAACTTTACTGAATGAAAGAGAAATGCAGACAAATGTGATTTAATGAGATATCTTCCCCTGCAGATATTTTTGCTAATGTTATTAAATGTATTGGAGATTGGCAGATTAATCCTCATAATGAGGCTTTGGTCAAGTTGTATAGTAATGAGAGAGTAAAATTCCCAATGGAATGTAATTAGGAAAAATACAATTTAATTATGTGGGGACCTTATGTATTTAAAATGCCAACAATCACAGCAGTTGGCTTTTTCCAACTTATCACAGACAATAACATTCAAAGTTGACATCTTGCAATATAAATATGGACAAATGTTTGAGCCTGAATGTTCTCACTCACCCCAGGAGATTTTTTCAGATAATGTATAAGGTAGCCAGAAACTTGATGCTTTTCATGTATTCCTACAAAAATACTTTGGCCTTTAACCAGAGAAGATAGTCATTAATTAAGAAAAAGTTACTTATTTTAGAGATGATATTTAATTTTATTTATTTTTATTTATAAGTTTTATTTTAAAACACTGCTCTGTTTTTATTCTAAAATATTTATGCGTTACCTTATCTCTGACTATCTCTTTGCCTATCTCATAATAAAGGCTACAGAACTCAGAATGGACTCAAACAAAGAGATATAAATACCATTCTATACCTTAAATCTAAATAAATGAAAAGGGATGTCATACATGTTACATCCATCTTTCACAAAATGGTAGATTAGTTGCACTCCTCCAAAGCTTATAAGGAAGCCAAGTAGGAAAGTTAAGAGAATATGGAAAGAGTGATATGAAGAAAGAAGCAATTAATAGAATAAAAAAATAGGATGGATAGGATAGAATAGAAAAAAAACAGACAATCAATGCAAAAAAAGAGATGATACTGGTCTTTTTGGTAAAGTACCACAAATAATAATAATAACACTATCAAGACAACAACTTCTGCCTTTCCCAAGTCACTGGAAAAGACTCTATATGTGGGTTGAAATACAAATGCAGTCTAAATATCTGGATGACTGTGTTACCAACTATAATATATTAAATTTATATACCTTCTGACTCCAGGTGACACATCTGTAAATAAGTGCTGAGCACTGTTCTCATATAGAAGCAACTTATACCTAGCTGTGTCTAAATTTAATGTTATTGTTAAATAAATTCACAAAGTTTTAACTTTTTAGAAACTATTGATCTCTTTTTTAGGCTTTTTCACATTTTACCAATCTTATTCTCATTTTTAATGGAACTGTGACATCATTATTATATATACAAATTTTCATACATTTATATACATTCATATACATTTATCTACGATTTTCTAATCTCTATCATTCTTATTTCTACTATTCAGCCATTTGTACCAGTTGTCCCAAACCACATAATACTCTGACTCTTTGTTATCATTTAACTCTAGCGTGAGTTTATCCATTTCAGCACAATCCAATATCTTTTGGATTACTAATTCCTCCAGTGGCATGCTATCTTGCTTCCAATATTGTGGAAATGCAGTCCTCGCTGCTATCGTTATGTGTAGTATCACATATTTAATCTTTTTACTATATTTCCCCTTTATTATTCCTAAAAGGAATAGTTCAGGTTTAAACTCTATCTGGTCTTCCACTATTTCTTGTAGCCAATTCCATATTTTGACCCAGTATTTTTGGGCTTCTGAGAATAGCCACCACATATGGAAAAAGGTATCTTGGCTTTGTTTGCATTTCCAGCATCTTGGATTCATATTGGGATACATTTTTGCCAATCTCATTGGTACCAAATGCCATAAGTAAACATCGTATATAGATTCTCTTTATAAGCTGCCGATCTTGTTAATTTATAGTTTTTATTCCATATTTTTTCCTAATCTTTTTCCCAATTTTCCCAAATTTTGTGTCCAAAATTTTTGCCCATGCAAAAAAATTTTTACTACTTCCTCTTCTGTGTCAAATTTTAATAAATAATTATACATCCTTGTTATAAATTTCTCCTCCAGGCCTACTAAAATTTTGTCTAATTGTTGCAACTCAATATCAAATCCGTATTCTTCTGCATCTTTTTTGTGTCTCATTTGCAGTTGAAGATATGGCCACCAATCTTTAAATATGCCTTGGTCTTTTAACTCCTATTAGTTTTTAATTTTCCCTGATTATCTAATATTTCTTTATATCTAACTATTTTGCCTAAACCAATGTATTGGGGCAAATCATCGCCTCCATGGTGCATAGCCAACCAGATATTTTCAAATAATGTTTTCTCCTAATCTTTTCCCAAATCTGTATCAGAGAATCTCTCGTTTGATGTCTGTAAAAGTATGTATGCTTCTTGCTTCTCTTTTCCCACAAGAAGGTGTGCTACGTCATCTGTAAATCATGTCCTACCAGAGTTAAAATCCTTTCGTTATTCAAATTTATCCAATTTTTAATACATGCCAAGGCTGCAGCGCTATAGTAAAGTTCCCATTCTGGAAGTCCAAAGCCATCTCTACTTCTACTATCTTGTAGTGCTATTAATTTTATTCAAGCCTTCTTGCCTAATCATATGAATTTTAAAGTAATTTTGTTTAATTCCATAAAAAAGTTATCTAATTGTATAGGGATTGTTTGAAATAGGTAAAATAGGTAGAACATTCATTTTAATCGTAGTGATTCTTCCTAGTAAAGATAATTGTAATTTCCCCCACAATTCCAAGTCTTTCTTTATTTGTTGCAACAAGTTTCATATAATTATTTTCTTTCATCGAGGAATATCTCTCAGTTAACCATATTCCTAGGTATTTGACTTTCTTTGTGATTTGCAGTCACATTTCCTTTTCTAATTCTCTTTTCTGATTCTCTGTTAAATTTTTAGCTAATATTTTAGTCTTTTCTCTATTAATTTTGAGACTTGCCACTTCTCCATATTTTTTCTTGAATTAAAATGTTTCCTGTCTCCAATGGGTCTTCTATGAAATAAACCAAGTCATCTGCAAAAGCCTGAATTTTATATTCTTCTTTTTTTATTTTAGTTCCTTTAATTTCTGGATTTTATCTAATTGGAATTAATAATATTTCTAGTGTCAGGATAAAAAGTAGAGGTAACAAAGGACATCCCTGTCTTATCCCTTTCGTTATTTTGAAAGTCTCTGTAACTATCCCCATTTAATAGTATATTCACCTTTTGAGTGGTATATGTCGCCTCTATCATTTTCTCAGATTTGTCTCCTAAATCATATCTTTAATTTGTTGCATCATGAACTGCCAATTTAAATTATCAAAAACCTTTTGAGCATCCAGAAAAATTAGAGCAGCTTGTTTTTCTGGATGGGCTTCATAGTCCTCCAATATGTTTACTACCGTTCTTGTTTTATTCCTAATTTGTCTTGTCAGCAAGAATCCATTTTGATCTTAATGTATGGATTCGTTTAATAAATTTTTCATCCTTTTTTGCTATTATATTTGTGAATATTTTATAGTCGACATTTAACAATGACATTGGCCTATAATTTTGAATTTGTTTGTTATCTGTACTCTTCTTTGGTATTAAGGAGATATAAGCTTCCCTCCAAGATTCAGATATCCTTGCTTCCATCAGTGCGTCATTGTACACTTCTAACATTAATGGTTCTATCAGTTTGCCCATATTCTTATATATTTCCCCTGGAAGTCCATCTGGACCTGGAGTTTTGTTATTTTTCTGTTTTTGCACTACCTTTTTCAGTTTTGTTGGTGTTATTTCCCTGTTTAACATTTCTCTCTTTTCTTCTGCTTTCGGAGGAATATTTTCCCCTTTTAAATAATCCCTTATTTTGCCCTTCGCTATTTCTTCTTGTAATGGCCTTCAAAATAATTTTAAGTAATCCTTTTTTTCTCTTCCATATTATGTTGTAACTTTCCATATTCTTCCTTTTATATCTGCGTAAATTAATTTTGCTTTTATCCCTTCCCTATCCATTCTTTTTCAGCTATCCATTCTTTTTCATCTGCCAATGCCACATAGAGTGTTCCTAATTTGGGGTATTCTAAACAATTCCTATGTTGTTTTTTAATATGTATCTCCTGCAGGAACACTATATCCATTTTTTATTTTACTAATTTTACAAATGTTTGCTTTCTTTTAGCAGGTGAGTTTAATCCATTGATATTTATTGATATTAGCTTAAATTTCTTCTCCCATTCTCCTATTTGTGCATTTGTCTTTGTCTTCTGTTGGCCCTTGTGTCTCTTTGTATTCTTGCTCTTGCACTTTCCTTTTAATGCTGTTCTTTCTCCTTCCTGCTTCTTTCTTCCTGCTCTACTTCTTTTATTCTGTGTTGTTGCTCTTCTTGGCTTCTGGACTCTAGTTCTTCTCTGCTACTCTGTTCTTCTTCCATCCCCACAAGTTGATTGTACAGTTCCTGTGCCTTGCCTAAATTGTCAACTTTAATCTTTTTCTCCTGCTAAGAAACCAGCATTCCTTCCAGTACTAACCATCTGAACAATATATTCCATTCAGTCAGTTGTGTTGCCAAGAAGTGGTAGTCCCTTCTCTGATCTGTCACCCTTCTCGGGATCTGCTTCAATGTTGTATCTCTTTCTCTTTGTAGATCATCAGTTTATCTCTTATTATCCTATAAATTATGTCTCTTACTTTTTTTCGTGCAAACCTGATGTGAATTTCTCTCAGCAATCCATGCTTTCTGGCGTAATTCATGTGAATTCTATATACTTCGTCCAATTCATTCAGGATTTCCTGTTTGTCTCTTTGCAGAGCTTCTGCTATCAGTTCTGTCATTATCATTTCTAGATCTTCTTCTTTGGTCTCTGTGACATTCTGGAATCTTAAATAAAATGCTGCATGGTCCAACTCCAAATGTATAAGTGAATCTTCTAGGTCTTTATTTATCACCATCATCTTTTCATCTACCAGCTCTAATTTATTTTCTGTTTGTTCCGCTCTTGTTTCCACTGTTTTTATTTTCTGTTCATTTTTTTTATTGCTTGCTGAATTGTGCCCATTTTATCATCTATGTATGTACTTCATAGCTCTAAAATTAATCAATCAAAAGTAAAGGATTACACACTTTGTTTCAAATATGTACCAAAATCTATAAGATGCCTTTCCCAATTGTACAAATATCTTAATCTCCCTTTTATACAGGGATAATAACACTTAATAGTATTATAAAATTACTTCTATTTTTCTATTGGTCAATTAATCCTTCATTAGTTAATCCTTAATCCACCAATTAATTAAACCATTACTGAAATTCACAATATGTTCCAGTCTATACAGACTCTATTGCATCAGCTTCTTCCATCCTTTCTCCCCTTTCTTCTCTGTCCTTACCACTGCTGAAAGAAAAGCAATTGTCTTATAGTCCTGGCTCAATTCTTAATCAGCTCCTCAGGTTCCTCATGTAGCAGCTCTCGATCGCCAATCTTTTCCCCAATCCGAGTCAAAGTAACATAATTCTATCCACTTTTGTTCCACTCAGTTCATTCACTTTTCTGATCTAATCACTTAGTTTGGTTAGCTTGGCAAAATCCTTTCCCTTCCAAACACCACTACTCATATGCCGGATCGCCGCCAACCTATTGGGCTTCCACCCACTTGTTATGGAGACTCACTGTTCAGCTGTCCACAATCTTCAATCTTCCCTCTTCTGATAGCAGTCTCCACTTTTTGCAATATTAAGATTCCCCGATGCCACAATCTGTTATCTAATTTCTTCCTTCCTTCTTCAGTTTGGTTGTCGCAATCTTGAGTCCACCATTAAGAAATGACACGACACTTGCACGCTGGATTTAAAGGGTTTCCCTTCATCACAATAGGTGGTCACCTTCCACCTCACTGCTCCATGGACTTCCCTACTGTTCTGCGAATCCCTCTAAGACTTGCATGCCCTCAAGGGGCCTCCAAAAGTGTAGATTTGGGGCAGAGGAACAGAGCTCGTTCTTTTCTCGCACCACCGCGATGTTACCACCAGAAGTCAGAAACTATTGATCTTCTGAGTAAATATGATGCAGAATGTAAAGACATAAACCTTCCCACTACCTAAATGTACTATGCTACCGTGTTTCTCACAAAATAAGGCCAGGCCTTATTTTTTTTGGACCCCCCAAAAACTGGCTAGGCCATCTTTTCGGGGTTGACTTAATTTCCTCCCCCACCTAGAGCGGCCCATACGCATGTACCTCGCCACGAGGCCACTTCTATTGGCCAACAAAAGCTCCCCGAAGGCAGAGTCCCCAGCTGCTTCGGGGCATGGTGTGGTTGCCCGTGTCCCCTCGCCATTAGGCAGTCTCTTTTGGGCGATGGAAGCTCCCCAAGTGCAGACACCAGCCACTTCGATTGGCTGGTAGAAACGGCCTCGGGGTGAGTGCACACACACACACACACTCCCCTCACTGCGAGGCCGCTTCTATTGGCCAACGAGCTCCCAGTCAGAGTCCCCAGCTGCTTCAAGGCAAGGCATGGCTGCCTGTGTCCCCTCGCCTTTAGGCAGTCTCTTTTGGGCGATGGAAGCTCCCCAAGTGCAGTCACCAGCCACTTCGATCGGCCGGTAGAAGTGGCCTCAGGGTGAGCACACACACACACACTCCCTTTGCCCCAAGGCCACTTCTACCGGCTGATCGAAGTGGCTGGTGACTGCACTTGCGGAGCTTCCATCACCCGAAAGAGACTGCCTAATGGCGAGGGGACACAGGCAGCCACGCCTCGCCCTGAAGCAGCTGGGGACTCTGACTTCGGAGAGCTTTCATTGGCCGATAGAAGAGGCCTCACGGCGAAGGGAGAGTCTATGTGTGCACTCGCCCTGAGGCCACTTCTACCAGACAATTGAAGTGGCTGGTGACTGAACTTGGGGAGCTTCCATCGCCTGAAAGAGACTGCCTAATGGCGAGGGGACACGGGCAGCCACGCCATGCCCTGAAGTGGCTGGGGACTCTGCCTTCAGGGAGCTTCTATCGGCTGTCAGGGTATTCTAGCCTAGGATACCTGTAGGGCACTCCTAAAGGCCAGTTTTCTCCCCCTTCTGCCCTTCCCCCCATTTCTCTTCACCTCGTGTAGTTCTAACGAATGATGTGAGAAATGGCCGGGAAACGCATGGATTAAACAGGCCTAAATTTTGGGGCGGGGCTTAATTTCACCTCATGCCTAGAAATCATGCTGGGCCTTCCTATTGGTGGAGGCTGTATTGTTGGAGAAACACGGTACTAGGCAAGCACTGATAAGAGACAGTATATAAATGTCAGTATATAAAAATTTAAGTATCTCATTTTGAGATTGACAAGATTTAAACCACATTCCCCAAACAAACTTTGAAGCAAATATATCATTTCTGATCAAACAAATCCAGTTTTGCCATATCATTCTTACTTGAATAATCAGTGAATATACAAGTACAATTGGTGGAAATTAAATAGCATTCTAGAACTAATATCAATGACTCATGATTTTCCATGTTCAAACTGGAAAAGATGAGGTCATGAAATCCAGCATTTCCATCCAAGCAAGAGACTCTCCAAGGCTTAATAATTTATTTATTTATTTATTTCGATTTGTCAATCACTTACAAGATAATAGGTACAAGTATATACATAGTTATGAATACATGAAATGGATACATATAAGAAAAATAAAAGAAACAATAGGACAGGGACGGTAGGCACATTGGTGTGCTTATGCACGCCCCCTACAGACCTCTTAGGAAAGGGGTGAGGTCAATAGTAGACAGTCTAAGGTTAAAGTTTTTGGGGTTTGGGGAAGAAACCACAGAGTCAGGTAGAGTATTCCAGACATTGACTACTCTGTTGCTGAAGTCGTATTTCCTGCAATCAAGTTTGGTGCGGTTAACCTTGAGTTTGTATCTGTTGTGTGCTCTTGTGTTGTTATGGTTGAAGCTGAAGTATTCATTGACAGGTAAGTCATTGCAATGTATGATTTTATATACCATACTTAAATCAGACCGAAGACAGTGTAATTCAAGGTTTTCTAGGTCTAGAATTTCAAGTCTGGTGGCATAAGGTATTCTGCTATGAGTAGAGGAGTGGAGAACTCTTCTTGTGAAATATTTCTGGACTTTCTCAACTGTGCTAATATCAGATACGTAATGTGGGTTCCAGACTGATGAGCTGTATTTGAGTATTGGTCTAGCAAATGTTTTGTATGCTCTAGTTAGTAGTGTGATATTACCAGAGAAAAAGCTACAGAGGATTAGGTTAACAATTCTTAATGCCTTTTTGGCTATGTAGTTACAGTGGGCTCTAGCACTTAGATCATTAGAGATGAGTATTCCAAGGTCCTTTACAGAGCTTGGATCATCAACAAGGTCTTCACTCTTCAGCCTGTATTTTATTTTCTGATATATATATTTTTGCCAATATGTAAGACAGAGCATTTATTTGTTGAGATTTGAAGTTGTCATTTGTTTGACCATTCTGATACATAGTCAAGATCTTTTTGAAGGGTAGCTGTATTGTCTGTGGTATTGAACAGCTTTACATCATCAGCGAAGAGAACGCAGTTGCTCTTAATGTGATCACAGAAGTAATTTATGTAGAGTATGAAGAGAGTTGGTCCTAGAACACTGCCTTGGGGGACACCACTATTGACAGGTACAGAATTTGATAGGACACTCCCAATTTTGACCACTTGTTGTCTGTTTGATAGGAATGCTTCTACCCAGTTATGCAATTGTCCAGAGATACCATAAGATTTTAGTTTTAGGAGTAGTTTGTCATGTAAAAGTTCAAACTAATTGTGCAATGGCCCTCCTGTTGCCTTGCTGAATTGGGAAGCTACCATTTAATTTTCCAGATTTTTGTTAATAATGTTGCATGATGGGAAATTTAATATGGTAGCTTCTGCTTGGTACTAATTAGGACACTTACAATGGTAATTCACTATTACTGCCATTTTAGT
Organism: Notechis scutatus; assembly: GCF_049901735.1. Classification (NCBI taxonomy): domain Eukaryota; kingdom Metazoa; phylum Chordata; class Lepidosauria; order Squamata; family Elapidae; genus Notechis; species Notechis scutatus. Next base: position 55,745,002 of record NC_142025.1, on the reverse strand, counting down.
CAGTGAGAATCCTCTTATAAAAAGATGGCCACTAGAAGGCAAAATTCTGTCGATCTGAAACAAACTTACGCCTTTGCTGAGATTCATATACTTAATTAACTTCAGCTTAGTATATTTCCTTAAAGGTTCAGACCATATGGATCTCTACTATTGAGGTTCGGATATTTCACCTATAAAAATTTGTTACAGCAAAACTTGATACTGTAAATAGAAAAGACAGAAGATTTTCTTTTTTAAAAAAAGAATCTTGCTAATATTGTATGAATATATGCAACGTTTGCAGCATACGTGATTAGAAGGAAACCACAAATCTAATTAAAACTGCCAGCAATATTTAGGTTAGCAAAATGTAATGAATCTGTAACTTAAAGTGTCAAGGTTAATAGCATCCCTAAATTAGGTATCTTTAATCACTCTTAAATATCCAAGACCTTTGTTTTGTGGCTCCTCTGAAAGGTGTGGCTCATCTGTGGCTCATCTCCTTATTTGGAGAACAGTTCTTGACTATGAAGTTTTAACCTCAGCTCATTATGTTTAATTTTCCAGAGACTTAATGTAGTCACATTTTTAGATAGAATGAAATTATAGGAATCTGTTATATATAGTTTGAAAACTTCTGGTCATGCAAAAAAGATACAAAGGAGAAGGGAAGAAAGGCACTCCCCATGATACAAAAGAACAGGTGCGCCAATAGTTGATTTTTCTTTATTTACACAAATGTACTCCATAATCTTGTGAACACAGGGTCCTGAAAAGAAGACAGTTATCATTATAGTTATTAAGTTCAGCAACAAAAATTTTCCTAGGGATGTTCCAGACTCAATTCTGAAGCAAACAAGATTGCTTCACTTGGTGATTGCTTCCACTTGGTGAAGTGTCCTGATAGAGTTAGTTAGGAATTTCAGCAAGTGATTATTATTCATATAGAAGTAACATATCCTCTGAGTTATCCCAAAGTGGAGCTGTACTTCATTTTTATTTAATGACTGAATAAAGTGAAGAAGAGATAGACTCTTTTGCAGATGTTGTAACAGAAAATTGCTGCTGTCTGTTTACCAGATTATCTCTTGAATTATTATTAGCCTGTGAACCTAATAAATGTTGTTGTTGTTAGTTGCAAAGTCATGTCCAGCCCATCATGATCCCATGGACAATGTTCCTCCAAGCCTTCCTGTCATCTACCATCTTCTGATGTCCATTTAAGCTCATGCCTACTGCTTCAGTGACTCCATCCAGCCACCTCATTCTCTGTTGTCCCCTTCTTCTATTGCTCTCAATCTTTCCCAGCATTGGGCTCTTCTCCAGTGAGTCCTTCCTTTTCATTAGATGGCCAAAGTATTTGAGTTTCATCTTCAGGATCTGGCCTTCTAAAGAGCAGTCAGGATTGATCTCCTCTAGGACTGACTGGTTTGATCGCATTGCAGTCCAAGGGACTCACAGGAGTCTTCTCCAGCACCATAGTTCAAAGGCCTCAGTTCTTTGGTGCTCAGCCTTTTTTATGGTCCAACTTTCACAATCATACATTGCAACTGGGAAAACCATAGCCTTGACTATATGCACTTTTGTTGGCAAGGTGATGTCTCTGCTTTTTAGTATGCTGTCTGGATTTATCATAGCTTTCCTCCCTAGGAGCAAGCGGCTTTTAATTTTTTAGCTGCAGTCCCCATCTGCAGTGATCTTGGAGCCCAGGAAAATAAAATCTGTCACTACCTCCATTTCTTCCCCATCTATTTGCTAGGAATTGAGAAAGCCGTATGATCTTAGTTTTCTTAATGTTGAGTTTCAAGCCAACTTTTGCACTTCTTCACCTACATTAAGAGACTCTTTAGTTCCTCTTCATTTTCTGCCATTAGAGTGGTATCATCTGCATATTTGAGGTTGTTGATATTTCTCCCAGCAATCTTAATGCCAACTTTTGATTCATCTAGCCCTGCCTTTCTCATGATGTGCTCTGCATATAAGTTAAATAGGCAGGACGACAGTATTCAGCCTTGCCAACTCCTTTCCCAATTTTGAACCAATCAGTGGTTCTGTGCCCAGTTCTCACTGTTGCTTCTTGACCCACATATAGATTTCTCAAGAGACAAATAAGATGATCTGGTACTCCCATCTGTTAAGAACTTGCAACAGTTTGTTGTGATCCACACAATCAAAGGCTTTAGCATAGTCAATGAAGCAGAAGTAGATGTTTTTCTGGAACTCCCTAGCTTTCTCCATGATACAGCGTATGTTGGCAATTTGATCTCTAGTTCCTCTACCTCTTTGAAATCCTAGCTGTACCTCTGGTAGTTTTCAATCCACATACTGCTGGAGTCTAGCTTGTAGGATTTTGGGCATAACTTTACTAGCATGTGAAATGAGTGCAATGGAATGGTAGTTTGAACATTCTTTGGCATTGCCCTTCTTTGGAATTGGAATGTAAACTGACCTTTTCCAATCCTGTGGCCACTGTTAAGTTTTCCAGATTTGCTGGCAAATTGAGTGTAGCACTTTTACTGCATCATCTTTTGAATAGCTCAGCTGACATTACAGTATCTTAAGTTGGTATTTGAAGACTCTTGTGTTGTGAAATATTTCTTATCTGTGATTCTTGGCAGTCTCGTACAGTTTTGGCAAGGTTTGTGCTTATCAAAGTTAATTAGTTTGCAGCAGCCTTTTAACCGGGGATTTGTAAGACTCATTAAAAGATTTCTGTTCCCTTTGGTTATTGTTTGTCTTATTGGAAAAGGGTTTGGTTCAGAACAGATGGTGAGGATGGCAAGGATAGTGGACCTGAGGACATTGGAGCCTGACCTACAGACCCCCATAGGCCGGGCAATGCTCGTTTCCTGCCACTGATGACGTCGCCGCTTTAGGTGTCTTAGTAGGACACTTGGCTGCAAAATGGCCTTGATTGCCACAATAGAGGCATAAGCCATCACAACAACGCCTATCCTTTTCCTCTTGGGTCAGGCGAGGGCGGGCAGCCCCCAACTGCATGGGCTCATCCAGAGGCACTTCCAACGGGGGCGCTGTCTTGCTGGGAACGGATGCAGTATCGGTCTGTCATTGCGCCTGTCATTGCTGAAGCCTGGCATTGATATGAAGACACAGGTGCATGAGCTCCTGCAGGGTGCGAGGGCATTCAATGCATGCCAACTCATCCAGAAGCTCCAACAACAACCCTCCTGGAACTGGTCTATCAGTGCTGCCTCATTCCATTGTAAGTCCTGGGCGACCACCTGAAAGCTAGCAATATAATCCGTGAGCGAGCCTTGCCCCTGCTTCAATTCTCTCAATCACCTGTTTGCCATTTGGGCCCGAACAGGGTCCTCAAACATGGCCTTGAACTGATGGCAAAACTCTGCATAATTGTCCAACAACTGGTTGGGCTGGGTCAACAGAGGCATCGCCTAACATGCTGCAGAACGTGACAACAAACTAATAAAAAAACCCACCTTATCCCAGTCAGTGGGAAAGTCCTCCGGCCGAAGGCTCTTATAAAGCTGGCACTGCCCAAATAATGCTAGAAATTGGGCCAGCAAATCATCAAATTTATCCAGCACTGCTACCGGCCATTTGTAGCATGGCCGGACAGCTTGCATCTGCACAACCTGCGCAGTCAAAAGAGCCACTTGCTGGCTTAACTGAGCATTGTCTGCTCTGAGCTGATCCAAGGTGACCCCACGTATAACAAAATCTGATCCATGATCACCCCATGTAAAACAAAAGCAAGTTGGAGGGGTAGCCAGAAGCAAAATGTGGTGACCCAGAGTGTAATATAAATGTAACAAAATCCAAAATGTAAATAAATGTCCTTTAATGCCTCCAACTTGGCCCCACTGTTCAATAATTCTCAGTTGGAGATTAAACTTACTAAAAAATAGTCTTCAAAAGAAAGCAATACAGTCTGAACTTAATGAGCAGATAGAGGTGAAATAAAAAAACAAAACAAACTACAATGATGAAATTTCCACAATGGACCAGGATAAGTAATTACCAAATTCAGAGAGATAACAAGGTACAGTCTGTTGGAAAGACGCCAACCAAGATAACTTCAGCCCAAAATAAAACACGCTGTTTTATTTGTATTATGGGGTTTTTTTTGTGAAAACCCAAATAAAATTTTCACCAAAAAAAAATGCTTTGCTTCTGGCAACACTGTGTTTTAACAGTCTCTCACTTATATACTATTCTCCCCAGCTGCAACTAATGAGGGGGATCATGGCCACATCCTCTCTTATAAGCCAAGTTGTTTCCTTCTCTGTTCCTCCCTGTGTGTTCTAGAATGAAGAGGGGATGGGCCTGGTTCTTCCTCTGACTGCCAAGCCGGCCTCTGCCTTTCCCTAGCCTCCTCCACAACCTCCGGAGCCACACCTCCACTCCCTGTCGGCTGTTCCTCCTCTCCCTCAAAGTCTGACTCTACCAAGGGCATGACGCTTCCCTCCTTTCCTCAGCTATTTGCAAAGCTTCCTCAGACAGCCATTTTGCTTTTTTGCATTTCTTTTTCTGTGGGATGATTTTAGTTGCTACCTCTTGTACAATGTTGCGAACCTCCATCCATAGTTCCTCAGGCACTCTGTCTATTAGATCTAATTCATTAAATCTGTTTGTCACCTCTACTGTATATTGATCAGGGATATGATTTAGTTCATAGCTGAGTGGCCTAGTGCTTTCCCCTACCTTCTTCAACTTAAGCCTAAATTTTGCAATGAGAAGCTCATGATCTGAGCCAATCAGCTCCTGCTCTTGTTTTTACTCGCTGTATAGAGCTTCTCCCTCTTTGGCTGCAGAGCACATGGTCAATCTGATTTCTGTGTTGACCATCTGATGATGTCCATGTGAAGAGCCTTCTTTTGGATTGTTGGAAAAGAGTGTTTGCTATGACCATTGTATTCTTTTGCCAAAATTCTATCAGCCTGTACCCTGCTTCATTTTGTACTCCAAGGCCAAACTTGCCTGTTATTCTGGTTATCATTTGGCTTCCTACTTTAACATTCCAATCCCCCATGATAACCATCATTTTTGGTGTTAATTCTATAAGGTGCTGTAGGGCTTTTTAGAACCAGTTAATTTCATCCTCTTCAGCACCAGTGTTGGGGCATAGACTTGGATTACTCTGATATTGAATGGTTTGCCTTGGATTCGAACTGAGATCATTCTGTCATTTTGGGGATTGTATCCCAGTATTACTTTTCCTATTTCTTTATTGACTATAAAGGCTACTCCATTTCTTCTGAGGGATTCTTGCCCGCAGTAGTATACCTGATGGTCATCTGAATTAAATTCACCCATTCCTATCCATTTTAGTTTGCTGATTCCTAAGATGTTTATTTATGCCACCAGATAAAAACTGAATGCACCAATTATCACATTAAACAAGAAGAAAACCTTCTATGCACCAATTCCACCTGCAATTTGTACAATTTTATAAACAACAAACTAAAAGACTCAAGGTCCATCCCACCCCTGAAAGGACCTAATGGTAAAGACTGCAACAATGCCACTATTAAAGCCAACCTCTTTAACACATTCTTTGGCTCAGTATTTGTAAACAGCAATGGATTATGCCCAGTATTTCCTAGTCGAACCACAGGCAACTACAATGATCTAATATATATCGATTTTACAGAAGACATTGTTGAAAAAACACTGCGCAATCTAAAACCATCTCTATCTATTAGACCGGACGGAATATGTGCCTACTTCTTAAAAAAGCTACCCACTGCCATAGCCGAACCTCTAAGCATAATCTTTGAAAAATCTTTCAGGACCAGCTCCTTGTCAAAACTATGGTCACAAGCCACGGTCTATCCCCATCTTCAAAAAGGGAGAGTTGAAAATTACACACCAATCTCTTTATGCTGCGTCACCTGTAAAGTTATGGAATCAATTATTAACCAATCCATCATCCTCCACTTAGAAGCAAACAACCTACTCTCTAATAAACAATTTGGTTTTAGGAAAAAACTATCCTGTAATCTGCAACTCTTACACTGCAAAAACATATGGACTACACAACTCAATCAGGGCAAAGCAATAGACGTAATCTACATAGACTTCTGTAAAGCCTTTGATTCAGTGGTACACGACAAACTACTCCTAAAAGTAAAATCCTATGGTATCTCTGGACAACTGCATAACTGGATAGAAGCATTCCTGGCAAACAGACAACAAATGGTCAAAATTGGGAGCGTCCTATCAAATTCTGTACCTGTCAACAGTGGTGTCCCCCAAGGCAGTGTTCTAGGACCAACTCTTTTCATACTGTACATAAATGATCTCTGTGATCATATCAAGAGCAACTGCATTCTCTTTGCTGATGATGTAAAGCTATTCAACACCACAGACAATACTGCTACCCTTCAAAAAGACCTTGACTATATATCAGAATGGTCAAACAAATGACAACTTCAAATCTCAACAAATAAATGCTCTGTCCTACATATTGGCAAAAAAATAATAATCAGAAAATAAAATACAGGCTGAATAGTCAAGACCTTGTTGATGATCCAAACTCTGTCAAGGATCTTGGAGTACTCATCTCAAATGATCTAAGTGCTAGAGCCCACTGTAACTACATAGCCAAAAAGGCATTAAGAGTTGTTAACCTAATTTTACGTAGCTTTTTCTCTAGTAATATTACACTAATAACTAGAGAATACAAAACATTTGTTAAAGCAATATTTGAATACAGCTCATCAGTCTGGAACCCACATTACGTATCTGATATTAACACAGTTGAGAAAGTCCAGAAATATTTCACAAGAAGAGTTCTCCACTCCTCTACACATTGCAGAATACCTTATGTCACCAGACTCAAAATTCTAGACCTAGAAAACCTAGAACTACGCCGCCTTCGGTCCGATCTAAGTATAGTATATAAAAAATCATACATTGCAATGTCCTACCTGTCAATGAATACTTTATAACCATAACAACACTAGAGCAAACAATAGATACAAACTCAAGGTTAATCTCACCAAACTTGATTGCAGGAAATACGACTTCAGCAACAGAGTAGTCAATGTCTGGAATACTCTACCTGATTCTGTGTTTTTTTCCCCAAACCCCAAAAACTTTAACCTTAGACTGTCTACTATTGACCTCACCCCTTTCCTAAGAGGTCTGTAGGGAGTATGCATAAGCGCACCAATGTGCCTACCATCCCTGTCCTATTGTTTCTTTTATATATATTTTTATTTTTCTTATATGTATCCATGTATTCATAACTATGTTTTTACTTATACCTATTATCTTGTAAGCAATTGAGAAATAAAAATAAAATAAATAAATAAATAAATAAATGTTGATGTTCAGTCTTGTCATCTTGTTTGACCACGTCCAGCTTGCCTTGATTAATGGATCTTACATTCCAGGTTCCTATGAAGAATAGATCTTTACAGCATCGGACTTTCCTTTCACCACCAGATGCATCCACAGCTGAGCATCCTTTCAGCTTTGGCCCAGTTGCTTCACTCTTTCTGCCACTACTAGTACTAATCCTCTCTTCTTCCCCAGTAGCATATTGGACACCTTCCGACTTGAGGAGCTCATTGTCATATCTTTTTGCCTTTTAGTACTGTCCATGGGTTTTCATGGCAAAGATACTGGAGTTGGTTGCCATTTCCTTCTCCAGTGGATCACATTTTGTCAGATCTCTCTGCTGTGACCTGTCCGTATTGGGTGGCCCTGCATCGCATAGCTCATAGCTTCATTGAGCTATGCAGGCCCTTTCACCACAACAAGGCAGTAACCCATGAAGGGGAAATAACCCTATAGCAGCAGGCTTGTATGGGAGATAGCTTTCTAATATGGCATATTTAACAAATATCCTTTACCCAGCCGCAGGATAACTTCTGTCTTCACTTTCTAGAATGTCCTATAATCTTCCCAGTTAGAAAAAGATTTCACAGTGTTCCTGTGCAAGAACAACTTTTCACAGTGTTCCTGTGCAAGAACAACTCCACTAAAGGAAATAAAAATATTTTCCCACATCATCATCTATCATGCCTCTTCTACACACCATGGCAAACTGAATTAATAATGCTTCTTTTAATAATAACCAATTTATTAAAGGATGAGATTTTTGCCTCTTCTAAGCAGAGGCATCATCAGATATCTTCAGAAGTTCACTAAATTCATTGCACTTATCAGAGCTTTTAGATATTCAACAGTCTGAGAATTTTGATAATTTGCTTATCTTTTAAAGTTAATTCATTCATTGTCTTAGCCTTCCATCCTTCTGAAGTCAGTAAAATGAGGACCCAAATTATTGGGGACAATATGCAGCCCTCTGTAAACTGTTTAGAAAGGGCTCTAAAGCAGTATATAGGTTTAAGTGCTATTCCTATTTATCTTTTGGTGTTTTATTCTGAAAACTGTTTCTTTTTACTTTTCTTTGTATTCTCTGGGATGGTTTATTTATTGTAAAATCAAATACATAAATAAGCTTGTGATGGAATGAACTGTGACATATTCATTTCATCTGAAAGTTCAGTGAATTTGGTATACATATCTGTTAACTATATATGAAAAACTGCCAAATGTGTTATCCGCATCAGAAGTTAAGATTTTCTCTAGCAACATTTTGTATTCAGTTGGAGTTGACTATTCCCATTTATAGAAAGTGAAAATATCTAGATGATCTGAGATACTTTTCCAAAAAATCTAAGCACAAACAAATGGTTTGTACTTGGTTAGTAGACAAAAGTGAAAAATCAGAACTCTTCAGGAAAACCACCTGAAAAAACCAGACCTGTATATTTAGAAGAACATTTTTTTTAATTAAGAAAAAGGTTGTGTTTATGTAATCTCAATTGAGATTGCCCAAATTTTTTAAAATGTCATTCCAAGTGGGGAAATCACCAACTGATATTTATTCATAGGATGATGATTACTATTTTCATTTATCTTGCCATCTTGAAACATCAGGCAGAGATGAACAAAATAATTTTTACATTATCTGAAAGGATATTACACACATGCACATGCACACTTAAAAGTTTGGACCTCTATTCAATATTCTCTTTATCGATGCCCTAAAGAAAATAGACCTTTCTGTTTTCTATGAAAGCTAGATAAAGAAAACCGAATTAAATGAGTCAAAAAAATCTTCATTCAGGAAAATGACCCAAGGCTGCATATTTGTATGTGGCAAAAATATGTGAACTTTTATTTTCAAGAACTGGTGTGCCCTGTTGGGCAGCAATAACTGCAACTAAATATTTTCAATAATTATTGATCAGTCCTACAAATCAGCTTGGATAATTTTAGTTCCTGGCCTCCCTATGGAATGGCTTTAATTCATGGATATTGGTAACTTCCTCATGAGAATTGCACATTTCAGCTCTTTCCAGATTAAAGTCAGACCTTTGCCTTGGCCATTCCAAGACATTAACTTTGTGGCAACCTACCCTGGTCTAGAAGGAATAAAACCAGCCCAAACCATAATAGTATCACCATTATTTCACAGATAGGATGAAGTCCAAACAGACATTGATTGAAAAATTAAACAAAAATTGCCTTTTTCCCTATTAATAACAATAATAATACTTTATTTGCAGTCACAGACCAAAACACAAGTACAACAAAAGAAGAACATGGGAAAATTAATCATGAACAATTGGTCACCAAAAACTTGACTAAGGGGAATTACAGCATTCTCCTCTGATGGTTACAGCTCTTAAAAAAAATTGGAAACCAAAGAAGTGATATATGAGGAGCCATCCCCTGGACAATATAAGAACAAATTACTAACATTGGGTCTAGAAGGGTCTGTTTCAAGGAGAGACAGTAACTTAGATCTGCCTGCATTGTACATAGGGCAATATAAAAGGACATGCCCCACAGTTTCAACCTCAGCTCTGTCACAGGGGCATAGCCGCTCGTTAATTGGGAGCCTCTTAAATTGCCTATCCATTAGTGCTGAGGGCAGAACATTAAAGTGAGCTAGGGAGAAAGCTCTTCTATACTTGGGAATGGTTAGAGTGTAAAAATAGGAAGCCATCCTCAGTCTGTAATTATTAAATTGGCTGAAGATCAGAGGGGAGCAAGTTTTGTTAGCTCTGGCTCGTAGATATTGCAAGTCAATGTCCACAAGCCATTGGACTACCCTAAATTGGGCGTCCTTAAGGCCATAATCTCCCAGGGCATCCCCCATAAAAAACTAGCAAGTGTAATTTCTTCATCAGCTCCCTCTCCCAACGAGAAATATGAGAGTCAGCAAACGCCAGGGACAGGTAGCTACCAGGAACTGCCAGAAAGAGCACCCGAAACTACCATTTAAAGGTGTTAATCCACACCATACATTCGACTGATCGAGTGCCCAGTTCCAGGTACATCAGAGCAAAACCAACACAAGGAGGAAGACCCAGAAGTTTTCTAAAAAAGACAGTCTGGGTTCTTTCAATACAATCCTTGAAGCCCCGTATCCATATGGGAATTCCATAAAGAGTTTGAGCCAATGTTTTGGCTTTGTAAATATGCAGAGCAGAAGGAATAAACTGGCCTCCTTGGGTATAAAAAATCTTAAAATCTGCTGGTGACTACTACAGGAGGCCGAGTTCAGCACCTGGGTTCGATGTCTAGTCCAAGCACCGGTGTTCTGAAATTGAATACCTAAATACTTAAAATGGAAAAAACCTGCTTAACGGCATTACCATTGATAGCCCAGTTATACAATTTCCGAGCTCTAGAGAACACCAATACTTTGGATTTGTCGTAATTAATAGACAAGTGGTTCTCAGCACAGTAGGACCCGAATGCAGAAAGTAATTTTTTCAGACCTGGCCTTGACAATGAAAGGAGGGCTGCGTCGTCAGCATAAAGGAGAAGCGGGATCTTTGTAATTGACAACTTTGGGGTGTGGGACTCAATATGTTCAATGTGAAAGGCCAAGTCAGATAAGAATAAATTAAACAAAAGAGGAGCCAGAACACAACCCTGCCTTACTCCATTCTTAATCGGGATAGGATTTGAAAGTTCTCCCTGCAGACCACACCTGACCTGACTAGAGGTCTGGTTGTACAAGGATCTAATTAGGAACAGAAGACGTCTATCGATAGAACTTTTGAGCAGTTTTGACCACAACAGTCCCCTAGGGACTGAGTCAAATGCTGACTCTAGGTCGATAAAAGCAGTAAAAGTTTGCCACCTGGAATGGTAGTATATTTATCGACCAGGTGTACTAAGACAAAGCAGTGGTCCAGTGTGGCACAGCCCGCTTTAAACCCAATCTGTTCAGCACCAATAATATTGGTGAGGAGTCTACATTGGAGATATTTAGCATACAGTTTCCCAATGATGGAGAGCAGGCTTACGGGGCGATAGTTGGCTGGATTGTTCCTATTTCCTCGTTTAAAAACTGGAACAATAATTGCTAAGCTCCAGGAGGTAGGGATCCTGCCAGAGGTATTGATATCCATGAAGATCCACCACTCGGGATTGGATTTTAACAGATCAGGGGGTATAGCATCAGAGCCAGGAGCTTTGCCTGACTTGAGTTCGGAGATAAGCTCGGTAATCTCAGCATGAGCCACAGGTTGCCAGTCAGGAACTGCAGGAGGCAGCTGTGGCCCCAGCACGGTCAAACTTGTTGATGCCTGGAAAATTGCCAAGAAATGATTTTCCCAATCTCTGTTGGAAATACAGCAGAGAGGGAGTTCTTGATGACCCAGCAAGGAGCTGGCAACAATTTGCCAAAATAATCGAGTGTTCTTCTGCTGGATGGAGATGAGAAGTAGAGCCCACTTCTCTTTCTCTTTAGCTTTTTTTTTTCTTAGCAATTAGTCCTTTATACTCCCGCTTCAAGTGATAGTAGTCCTCTGGTGGGCATTTATCCCCTCGATTACGATAGAGCAGGTAAACCCGATTAATCTGGTTCCTGAGCATCAGACACTTTGTCAAACCAAGAATTGTTTCTTGAATTATATGGACCACTCAGCCTACGGACAGCTCCTAGCTCCCTTTGAACACTATTAATTAGTGATTCAAAGGCCAAGATTGTCCCTGGGCCACTACTTGTTAGGGCCTGATTGTATAGGCTGAGACACTCCGGAGATGATAAAAAGGAGTGGAGCTTTCTTTCAGTATTAGAAGACCACTTGATCCTCCTTGTATATGAGACCACATAGGGATCTAATATCTGGGGACCCCTAGGGAGATGTATATTTGAGGAAAGCCCGATGATTGTAACCAGGGGGTAGTGGTTGCTCTCCGTAAGGTAGTCCACATAAAAAGCACGGACTGCCTTTCTAAGAAGCTGGGATACCAGCACAAAATCAATAACACGTGAGGAACTAAAAGTAAACTCACCAGCTAGATCACCTTGGGTACTCCCATTAAGAATTATCTTATTGTGTTGGGCTGCTAAAAGGGCTAACTGAATGCCAGCAAAATTTGTTAATTCATCCTTAGAATGTCTGGCTGAAATCAGGTGTCCTATGGCCTGGAGGGTTTCTTGGGAGTAGAGTGCCTCAATCGATGGGGGAACTTGGACTCCCAATTGGGCATTAAAGTCGTCCCCTATAAGGATGTACAGCACTGGGAATTTAGTTTATATACAAGTAATGTAATTCTCCAGCACGCCCCATTGAGCCTTAGCTTGCCTCATCGGGGGAAGATAAACATTGAACAGTAACAGTTTGCTGCGTCCTCTCTTAATTAGGAGCACCATAGCTAAAGAGCCACGGGCAGGGCAGCTCCACTGTGCCCACTTTCAAAGCAGTAGAGACCAAGCAAGCTAGACCACCCTTAGGCCTTCCTGTCCTAGATTGTCTGGTGGCGGCCAAGGAAATGACCGTAAACCCTGTAAGGGATATCTTATTGCATGCCCAGGTCTCCTGAAGCAGGACCACATCAAATAAGTGAATATAGTTGGCGAATTCTGTGGTACCACACCTTCTTTCCCAACCTGCTATGTTCCACGAAAGGCACTTAAGTGTGCAGGTTTTTTTTTGCCAGACTTAATAGTCATTCTGTGTGATTAATTTTTCCCAGAGTGCCCTTCGGATCCGAAAAGATACACCCATTGTTAAGTGTCAGGGTCATCCTCTTAGGAGGCAAAGGCAGGGAAGGGGGAGGGGAGGCAAGCCTTGTTCATGGGGCTGTAGGGCTCTAAGCGCACTCCAGTTCGTACTTGTGGCATTAATTGGTTGCTTAGCTGGCAAGTATTCAGCAGCATCAACAGACGGAGTTTGAAGTAGCCCTGGATCTTCAAATTTACGAATTAGACATTCTGGAGAGAGCGCCAAGGGAGCTTCCATTGGTAAATCAGTATAGACTCTCTGGAGTCCAAGGGAATCCTTATCAGGTAGTGAAAGACTCCAGAGCTTGAATTTAACTGCATCCAGACACTTTATGATTTGGGCCCTTTCTGGTTGTGGAAGCGCACAAAAGGAGTCGAAGAGCTGTGTCTCCTCCTGGTTCCAGAAATTGTCTTGACATAAGTCAGTTTCATAAATAAATGGAATCCCAGAGGCACTGACCTGGGGCTTATTTACTAAGGTACCATGGGTGCCCTAGGCTGGTGTCGCTTCCTTTGGGGCCATTTCTTCCCAGCTGATCAAGTCAAGGGAAGCTTCCTGGTAAGATGTTACTCGCTGCAGGGGGTTGATTTGACCGGTTGTAGGAGGAACAGTCAGGCTACCATCTGAGAGGACGCCAACTGGAGGTTTTGTGGGAATAGGTGTATAATTAGTATGTGATGTAGTATCCAAGATGGCATTCAAGGTTGGCACATGAATATGTGCTGCTGAGGATCTTTGGGGGGCAATAAATCTCCTGCCACTCACAAATTGTTGATTACTCAAGAGTGGCTTAATTGACATATATTTGAAGACTCTTCTTGGCAGAATGCCAAAGGATCTTAACAGGGATCCTCTTCTGAAAAATAGTTTTGGGGTATTAGAGTTGTCAAAACTGAGTAGCACTCTAGTGCAGTGTTCAGGAGACGGTAAAAGTTAAATCTTCTTCAAATCATCAGCTTTTAGCCCCAATAACTGTAATATATGGCCCTTCGCCAGCTGTGTTGAATACCAGTGAGGAAAGTTGCCATTAATGGGATTAATGATGAGGGCCACCTGTTTCGACTGTAAGACCAGGTGACTGTTTGCGTCAAAAGATGTAAAGTTCGAACTATTGGTAGGATTATGTTGGCCAGTGCTTTTGCTGAGGCTTGGCAGGGAGAACCAGGCTGCCGAGCGGTCAACCCAGGGCACCCACTGGTAGTCCAGGAAACTAAGTAGTTTAAAGTACTTATTATTTTATCAACCTGGAGCTGAATGCTCGCTGTAGTTTCTGCGACCAAGAAACATTGCTGAGCCAAAAGTTCTGTAAGGGTGGGCTCATTTAAGGATTGGTTGGGGCCTGTAGTTTTAGATAAGCCTTTGTTCTCAACTCAGGGGGCGACGCACTCAACCGTCAGAAGATCGCAACAACTGGCAGCAGCCAGACAAAAGTGAGCAGGAGCTTTCAAACCGAGAGGCCGAGCTAAAACAAAGTCCTCAATCTTGGATTGCTTCAGAGAAGGTTGAGGAACCGGGTCAGTGAGAGATCTGCTCCTTTTCCTTGTCTTCATTATATTAAGTAGCACAATAATGGAGGAGCTGCGTAATATAGCATAGAGTCTAGTCACTGAAACAAGTCCTTAATCCAGAGGAAAAGGAATCGGAAGTGGAGAAGAAACGAGTCCTAATGCAAACAGTGGCAGAGCTCCTCACAAGTATACCAAGGATCCTGCCCTCCCGACAGAGCAGGGAACATGACTGAATAAAAATGATAAAATAATAAAAATAGTGGATAAAAATAGAATAAATTAGATAAGAGAAATCACATCAAAGCTAGGCATTGCTAGACTTCCAGCTGAAGGAGTAAGATGTGTAGAACAACAAAACAAAGAAGCAGCAGCAAGGCCCTCCTAAAGCTGAGGCCCAGCTCGGGCTTTTTTTTATAAATTCAGCTAAACCATAGCTGAAATATAACTAAAAGTGAATTAGTAATCACACTGCAAAACTTTCAAAAATGTAAAGGGTTAAAAAATAAATAAAAATTTGAACACTAAGATATGATAGAAAAATAGCCTTAAAAGCAGGTAATAATTAGAATAGGCTAATTTAATCTTAGTTAAGCAGAGAGCCTATTTGCCTGCTGCTCTCCAGGGAAGCTTCCTTCCAGGTGGTGCCTCTTGAATTGTGCATGTAAGAATCTCTTTCCTTTTCTCTCCTGAAAAAGTTTGAATGTGGTCGAAGAAGGTTCTTTGCAGTTTGTTTGCAGTGGCAACTTGATATCTGTGTTGGTTGGTTTGAAGAAAAGGTTGCTTGAACTACAGCCGAGGATGAATCAGCAAAGGAAGAAAAAGACCAAAAGAGCGCCGAGGAAGACAGGGTCCTAATAACCAGCCTGTTTCAGCAGACAAGAGCTTGAGCTTTTTTCAGCTCCAAGATGACTTATTGTTAATTCTCTTAGCTGCTTTACTGAATTCTTCACTCCTTTTTCCCTATTCAGTAGTTAAGCAAATAAGATTGTGTGAAACAATCCAAGAGTTTTGACCATAAAAAAGTGCCATGTTTTCCATTTCAGGATTTCTTCAGCAAATCTGATCCCTTTCTGGAAATCTTCCGAATGAATGATGATGCAACCCAACAGCTTGTTCATAGGACCGAGGTAAGTTGAGAAATATCATCTACATACACAAACATACTCACCTAAATAAAATGTTTATTTGTAAATTCACAATTTCTTTTGAGGATATTGTTCTACTTGTACTGCTCTTTTTTTAATACCGCCACTGAATTATGTGATTCTTGTCTGTGATGCTACAGCAGACATTTAGGCCTTCAAAAAGTGCTATATTATAAATATTATATATCCTGTTTCTAGGGTATAACTGAAGAGTGATAATCTTACTAAATTTAAGAAAAGCTTGGTTGCGTACTAGGAAAACAGCAAGATATATTTCAGTTCCATTCTTTGTCATTGTTACAATCTTAACTTAATTTCTCCTCTTCATGCTGGACTATTCGATGCCGAGGCAGTTATAAATCATCAGATCCTCACACTTGCTATTTTCATGGATGGGAAATTTATATTGAAACAAATGGAAGCTCACCCTCTTGCTAATTGTGGGCCTTGATCTAGATCAATGTTTCTCAATCTTGCAATTTTAAGATGTGTGGGCTTCTTAATTTCAAGAATTCCCCAGCCAGGATAGAGTAGAGAAAGCTAGGAGATGAAGTTCACACATTTAACGTTGCCAAAACTGAGAAGCACTAATGTAGATTATAACCAGAATAAAAAGCAATGTATTAGGTCTCCCCTAGAGTGCAATTCCTATTCATTCCCTCTGGTTGCAGATATATAAATGTATACTCAAAAACCAACCATACAAATAACACAATAGTGGTGGGTTCTTCACACTTTTAAAAGCAAAAGGGATTGTGAAAGCCTGCTTTTTACTGGAGTGGGAAGCTTTGGTGTTGTGCTGTGCCATTTTTTGCATGAATAGCATAATGAGCAAGTACTTCAATATCCAAGGAATAAATAATCATTTAAATACTATCTGGAAAAATTCACAAATGGTGCAAGTGTTATGGAAAATGTAATTGTACTTGGATTGCATGCATACTTTGGATAGTCAAACAGCACATTGTAATTGATTTGTTTTTTCTCCTCATTTTCTGCTAAAATGATTCCATGAATGAAAATCAAGGAATTATAAAATAGCTAAAAAGTGTAATCATTCCTTGTATCAATGTCTCCGTGTCCACTGATAAGATCAGAGTATTGTACACTATATTTGTGATCGCAATATTAATTCCATACTAGTGTAAATGTTGCTAGCAGTGCTCTGGAAAAAAATATTTCTAGCACATCATTAAAGAGATTTATTGTAGCAAAATCTTCTCTCTGGAAACTTATTATTTAAGCAGAAAAGTGGTTGTTTCAGTCTAAACAGAAAGAAAACTATTGGAACAGTGATCAGCTGAGGATGTTCTCACTCTCATTTGGAAAACCCAAAATGCCAACTGGAAAGACATATATGTTACAAGATAGCTTTGTATAATAAAAATTGACCCATTTTATTCCCACTTCTAATCTTTTATCCAAAGACAGTCTATGGCTACTGAGCATGCCATCTTCTTATTATGATATTGGGAGGAATTCATTTCCTTAGGTTCTCTCCATAAATATAGTTTGCTAACTAACATTTCCTCTTTGTTCCCTTAGCTGACCCAAGAAGGAAAAGTGGAGACAGCTCCCACTCTTAAAACAATTGCTTGCCAAGCACTGTTGGTTCTATAACTTATTTCAACTGTTTTATTTTGATAATGCTGTTCTGTTAACATTCTCATTGGACACATCCTTGAATATTCCAGCAGTGTTTGAATATGAAATCATATGACAAAAATAGAACATGTGGGAAATACCTATATTTATTCTGAATTTTCTTAAGTGTTGACAAAGAGAATGAGAGAAAATCATTATGGAAATGGCAGTCAGTAGGTTGCTTGCGAATGTGTAATAGAAGGAGACTTTCTAAGACAATGTTTTCCAGCAGAATGCTTGTTCTAACATTTAATCTAAGTTATTTTCCTTGTGCTTAGAATCTGCATTGTAGTTTGGATTCTTTGGAATAATATAATTGTGACATCATGATATATATTTTCAAATAATTATGACCTTTAACTATATCTTTCCCAGACTAAACACTCCATGCAATTCTTCAGCCCCATTTTTATGGCCTCCAGAAGGTCCCAGAAATGTGCTGTTAAAATATAGTGGCAAAATATTCATCTTAGACTGCTTAAATTTTAGTGAGAGGAGAAAAGAGGGTGGATAAAATAAATCTTTAAAATGCATCTTTAAAAAAAAAACATTAACTCCTCCAAAAGATTTAGTGATTTAAAATTTCAGATCCCCCATGATATAAATGCATTGCTGTCATGTCTTCTGTGGCTAATGGAAATTTTAAAAAGCTGTGTCCACAACCACAAAAAAATTGTTTATCCTGCTTTATTGGGATATATTTCCAAGTTTCCCACATCTTTCTTAATGTTCTTCAGTTCATTACTTAGTTTTCTTACATCAGAGTGTTCCCAATATTGCAATCATCTAAGCTTTATCAGTGGGATGTAAGATGCACCAACAAGTTATAAACTTGATATAAAGAGAATGAATTTCTTCCCAGTACTTCTCTTCATTCTGGAGTGAATCTCGTTTCCCTGCTCTTAAAGTTTTATTATTTTAATATCTTTTTCAATATTTTATTTATTTATATTTACTTTTTAATCAAATGTATATAGCAGAGCCCCTGTTTTCTCATTCAGTATTCTTTATTTTTGCTTCATCCACAGCAAAGGAAATCAGTTAAAAAAAAATTCCCAATGATTTTAAAGGGCTTTGGAAAGGAGCCTAATGGCCAAAAAACAAAAAACCCTGCAAAAAACCTCAAATGTGAAAGCCATTACTTATGAAGCATGTTCTGTATTGGCAAGAAAACAACATTCAAAAAGTATATCAAAAAGTGTAGGCAAAGATACCATGCTTAATTATTTGTAAAGCTTCATTATTCTTGCCAATTTAAAAATGTATTTGTAAAAAAGGGCTATTTTAAAATCATTATTATAGCTTTGCATTTTAGGTTGAAATAAACCTATTCTTTTCCTTTAATTTCTAGGTGGTGATGAATAACTTAAATCCAGCTTGGAAGGCATTTAAGGTGTCTGTAAATTCCCTTTGCAGCGGTGACCAAGATCGCAGACTGAAGGTTTGTGATCTTTAAACGATGAAATAAATAGATTTTCATTTTTAAAAAACTTTCTTTTTTAAAAAAGAATTAAAGTTAAAGTCTAGTGCTACTTTTAAAGAAAACTTTATTTTTATGTTTATTTATCCTCAGCCAGTTTGAGTTAAACTCTTCACAGCTTTATATTCTCCTAATGATGCTGCATAATATTATGGAAGTCTTTCAAAATAACACTTTAACTAATAGAAATAAATATTTCAAATTAATTGAAAAATCTAAATATCAGTTCAATTTGCAAATAAGCTGCTCAAATTCTAATACATCTCAATTTTAAACCTCAGTTCCAAAATCTGATTTTAGTGAGGGACTTTGCTCTTCATGTAAGTGAGTTCTATAGATTCAACTATTTGATATTCTGTGATATTCTGTGATGGAATCTGTTAGGATTGCATATTTTTATTTAGGGCAGATGCATGCATGTAAAGAACCAACATATTCTATTGTACCAAGAGTGAGCATATTTTAATGTCCATTAGCTGCAGAGGAAAAAATGATGAATCGCCATGCATAAGTGGGTTCCAGGAGTTTTTAGGTGTTCATGTTTGGGAGAAAACCTATCTATGTTGGGGGAGGTTTTTTTAAAAAAAAATTAAAACTGTGTTAAGTCTATTATTGAGTATTGTCAGGGGGAAACCTGATTATGAGTATAGCTGCACTTAATAACAATTGAACAGACAGCACACCACAAAAGGTCTCACTTTAGGATTCAGAGGTTTATTAGAATTAAAGCATAGCAAACATAAAATCACTTACAGTAGCCACATTGCAATGAGGGTCAATCAGACAAGTTGTCAAGAGGGATGGCTTGAGACTGATCGAAAACCTCCCCTTCTTTACTCTTCCTTTATATACCTTAAGTCCACCAACACATTGACTTTCAGGATTCTTCCTCCTTGCAACAGAGTAGTTTTGAGAGTTTTTCAGCGATAATTCAGCACCAGAAAAATAAACACAGATGGCTGGTGTTTCATTTAACATCTTTATAAACATATGTAGATTTTACAAACCAGTTGTAGATTTCTCCAACATGGAGCAAACTCAAACAGAAACATGTTGCAAGTTCAGAGCAGAGCTCCAGTCTTCAGCAAGCAAGCAAGTTAGTTTCATCTTCAATAGGCACACTCAGAGCTCAACATAGCTGCAGAGTTGCAGAGCTTAACATAGAGCCACACCTACACTACTTTTAGTTTCAGTTTCCAGCCTAGGCTACTTCTAGTTTCAGTTTCCAAAACAGTCCTCATTGGCTGATTCAGTTGCTATGCCTGTTCATTGGCTGACCTTGTTACCAAGCTCTATTCCAGTTCATGACACTCCTCCCTTCATAACTGGAATAGACATAAATTCAATTACCTTTAATATTCTTCAGATACCTATATTTGAAGACCCACATTCACAATTCCCTCCAAATATCTTGAGAATTCATTTTTATACCTATCCAATACAATTCCATTGATCCCCACCTTTTAACTTTCCAGTGGATATGCAACTATCAGCCTTGCAACTCTTGAACCCAAGACCTTTCAATGCAGTATCTAAACAGATATTCCAAATCCTGGCTGACTGCTTCAGCCAATAAATGGCCTTGTTCAATTTATATACTATGTTAGACTTTTTGCTTTCATACCCTGGTGCTTGAACCATGTAAATTTCTTCCTCTAATTCTGCATTGAGAAATGCAGTGGTTATGTCAAAATGCCAAATTTTATGGCCATGTGCCACTGCCAACACTAGCGCCAGCCTGATGCTCTCACTCTTTACAGTTGGCGCAAAAACCTCACCATAGTGCACATTTTTCATTTGTGAAAACCCCTAAAAACCCCTCACTAACCTTGCTTTATATTGTACTTCATTATTGGGTAGTATCTTTTTCTTGTACACCCACTTGCATCCTACAACTTAGCTACCCCGTGGCAAAGTCATAGATGAGAACACTTCATGTTCTCTCATGGATTTCATTTCCTTGTCCATGGCTTCTTTCCACTTTACTTGTTCAATTTTAGGTAATGCCAATACTTCTTTGTAATTCCTTGGCTCATACCATACATTACGCACTTTAACTTTACTAGCAGAATTCCTATCAGGTGTAATCCCCTTGTTCCATCACTCTGACCTGCGTGGCACTGACTGCTCCTGTGTGTCAACCCTCTCTTGCTTCATATCTTGTTCAGTTTCTCCTCCCTGAACGCTGACACCATCACTAAGTGAGTTACCATCACTAAGTGGATCACCATCACTAAGTGAATCATTCCACAAATTTGCATCAATTCTGTTCCAATTTTGTTCTGCAAAGCTTGCAGACCTTGAAAATATTCTTTTGCTCCCATCACTAAAGTGATAACTTTTTGAGCCTGGCTCACAGCCCACAAACCTGAGCTTTCTAGCGTTTGGTTGCCCCTTTCTTCTAATTGCCTTTTGGAATATGCCACCCACACATTGCTTCCAAACACCCTTAAATGTGCTAGATATGGTTTTCTCCCATATAGCACTGCATATGGAGTATCATTAATGGAGGAACTCTACAACCTATTAACTAAATAGTTAGCAGTCAATATGGCTTCACCCCAATATGACCTGCTTAGACCAGAATCCTCTAGCAGTGAGTCCTTCATGGTTTGCAAGACTCCATTCCGTCTCTCAGCAACACCATTCTCAGCTGCTGTGTAAGTTTAATCCTAATTGTGCCAACCACTTGTTGACATGAATTCTGAACCTCTGTCAGTTTGCAGCTGACATACCTGCTGTTTATACCTTTTTTCTACAAAGCTTACCCATTGCTTAAATTTGTGTAGCACTTCTGTTTTACTCTTTAGTAAACAGCAGAACCTAAACCATCTACAAGGACCAGTGCATACTTAGCTCCTCCCAAACTGGCTTGCATTGGGCCCACCAAATCTGCATGTACCAGCTCCAGAGCTCTTGTTGTCTGCCTTGTGCTACTCTTGCTTACTGGGAATGCATTGGACTTTGATGTTTTGCATATTGCACAATCCAAATATGCCTTACATCCCTTTACATGCAATCCTTCTGCATACTGATTCATCTTTTGAACAATTTTAAAATTGGTATGACCAAGTTTTCTGTGCAAAAGATGAACACATGAATCATGTTTTGCAACATTGCCAAATGTTTGTGCACATTGAACTTTTTGTCCCTGTAACATATAAAGGTTATCATGCTTTATGCCCTTTGCACATACAATTCCATTTTTCTTTATAAGACACTGCCCATTTACAAATGTGGTTTCAAATCCTTGCTTGTCTAAACTAGAGACACTAGTTTCATTTCTGGCACACATAAAACATAAAACCTTGTTTCCAAATATGGAATTTGCACACTGCCTCTTCCAATGACTTTAGCCTTCTTGCCATTTGCCAAGGTTACTGTGTCTCCTGCAGCTGCATCCATCCTGTAAAACAATTTAGCATTATTAATAAGCATTTGGCTAGCCCCACTGTCAATAAGCCATTGATCTCTTCCATTACTATTGCAAGCTTTTGCAACAGTAATCTGTCCATCAACCCGTCCTTGCAAACTTTTTCTGTCTTGCAACAAACAGTCTGTTTTTAAGTGAGATGTCTCTGTTGCTGGATTGTAATCTGATATCCCCTGCTGCTCTTTTCTTCTCTGGAGACAGCCAGTCTGTGGAATTTTCCATTCTGCTCCTTGGGTCCCCTCCTCAGGGATTTCTCCTCCTTGAGGCTTTTTCTATAATGGCATTTCTGCTCTTCAGCTATCAGGCTTGCTTTCAGAGCTTCCAGACTCAATTCCTGCTTTGGTTTGCATTCAAACACTGCAGACACAATGTCCCAAGTTTCATCTAGACCAGGGGTCCCCAACCACGGTCCGCGGACCGGTACCGTCCAGCGGAACAAGTCCTACCAGGCGCTGGCTTGCTGGCGCTGCCATCTTTTTTGATGAAAAGTGCTTCCAGTGAGCTTTTCCGGTAGAAAGCTCACCGGAAGGACGTTTCATCAAAAAAGATGGCAGCGCTCAGCGCTTCCGGGTGAGCTTTTCCGGTAGAAAGCTCACCGGAAGCATGTTTTCATCAAAAGATGGCGGCGCCAGCCACTTCTGGTGAGCTTTTCCGTGTAGAAAGCCATTTCTACCGGAAAAGCTCACGAAGCGCTAGGCCGCCATCTTTTTGATGAACAAGTGCTTCCGGTGAGGTCACCGGAAGCACTTTTCATCAAAAAGATGGCGGTGCCCAGCTGATGCCGGACCGGGCCACGGCGCCCAGCTGATGCCGGTACCGGGCCGCGGCGTAAAAAAGGTTGGGGATCACTGATCTAGACTGTTTAAAACTAAGAGCACTTTCTGAGATTCAGGAATCCTCATCCCACGTTGTTCTAATTCCACAAAGTTTGCATATGAACAAAATGCTGTTCCACTGAATCTCCTGCCTGCACACGAGCTCTATATGATTTTCTTGATAATTGTACGATGTTGCATGCAGATCAGAGGTGGTATTCAGCAGGTTCTGACCAATTCTGGAGAACCGGTAGCGGAAATTTTGAGTAGTTCGGAGAATCGGCAGATATCACCTCTGATGGCAGATTTTACAGTATTCTTACCCTGCCATGCCCACCAAGCCGCACCTATAGAACCAGTAGTAAAAAAAATTTTGAATCCCACCACTGATGCAGATACACTCACATGAACAGTCCTCAATTTATCCCAGACTTCCTTTGCAGTCTTTAAATCATCTACATTGATAAATCATCTTCTAAACTTAAGATGATATAAGCAAATGCTTATATCCCTGAGGATCATGCAGCTTCTGATCTGTAGCATTCAATGATACCTGGAGTGGATTTTCAACAATATTCCAAAGCTCTTTAGCCTTCAGGAAACATTCCATCTTTGCAGCCCAAATAATATAGTTCTTTTGACCCAAACTGGGTAGAGAGCTCTCTTTAATTTTTTCAGCCATCCTGCAAAGCCTCTTGCCTTGTTTCTTACTTTTAAAACAGGCAGTCTCTCAGTTTTAATTACAATTCAGTTTTTTCTCTGGCCTTCTGGGCCCATAATCTTTTGAGAGATTTTCAGCGATAATTCAGTGCCAAAAAATAAACACAGATGGCTGGTGCTTCATTTAACATCTTTATAAACCTATGTAGATTTTACAAACCAGATGTAGATTTCTCCAAAATGGAGCAAACTCAAACAGAAACATGTTGCAAGTTCAGAGCAGAGTTCCAGTCTTCAGCAAGCAAGCAAGTTAGTTTCATCTTCAATAGACAAGCTCAGAGCTCAACATAGCTACAGAGTTGCAGAGCTTAACATAGAGCCATGCCTAGGCTACTTTTAGTTTCAGTTTCCAGCCTAGGCTACTTCTAGTTTCAGTTTTCAAAACAGTCCTCATTGGCTGATTTAGTTGCTATGCCTATTCATTGGCTGACCTTGTTACCAAGCTTTATTCCAGTTCATGAATATACTCTGCCAGTTTATTCATTACATCCTACATGTCACAATATAACTATATTTATATACATGATCAATATAATTTCCCTATTTCCCAGAATCTTAGCCCACCACATATTGCCAGCCAAGTAGCTATCCTGCTTGCAAGGCACATTTTCAACATACACAGCATAATTTCCACAGGGGCACAAGTCAGGGGCACAAGTCCATCACATAGGCATCACTGATTTTCCATAAGTTAATCAATGTTGTTCTGTGTGACAGGTCTGCGACACCCCCCCCCCCATACCTTCATAACTGCAGACTCTGGTACTGCTGGTAATTTCATATTAATTTTGGACCTAATCCATATGGCCTGAGATGCTTTTAGGGCTTAGGGAACTGGATAAGGGGATAGTAGTATAAAGGTATTTATCTATAGCATAAAGTTATTTACCCATTTTGCAATCTTCCCATAGTATGTGTGTATCAATGCCTTTGTGTCAGTTTTGATTTCTAATGAACAATATGGCCAAGTCTCTGCAGTTTTGTACATTTTTCAGATGTTGGTAGGAAATCACAGATCCCAGTGCAGAAAAGGAAATTTGGATCCACTGGGATTGTGGATCAGAGGTTGTCCATTTCTGGACTAAAGGAAGAGGATTACAAAGCTGCTTATGGTTTCTTTCTCATAGTTCATTCCTCCTGTGCTTGAATTAGCATAAAAGTATGTTGACCTATCTTCCATGTGATGATAACTCTCAGAAGTGCCATAAACACCCAAGACTAAATGCCAGTAGAGTTGCATTGCCCAACCACTGGATAGGGAAGAGGCATGCCTGCATGTACAATATGTATTAAAATTGATATCTCTTGTGAAGAAAAAATGGTATAGAAGTACAAACTATTCTTTTTTCACAGGTGATGTAGTCTTCCTTTCAAGATATAGAACTAGTGATACTTTAATTAAAAAAAAAATTAAAAAGACTTGCACCATATATAATGTGACAACAAATATTGCTTCAAAAGGAATATGGTTAGATAAGCTGCCTACATAGTTTTTGTCTTCTGTGTTGTTTCTAGATTCTGAGGGAAAATTCATGAATATTCTGAGCTTACAGCATGGGTTACACTTTGCCTGATAGTTCTGTCATTTTTTTAGCCCTCTGTAAATATGATATGATGAAGCTCCTGTTTGGCACAACATGAGAAAAATCAACCTCTATCATAACTTGGAAGAAAGAAGAAGTGTCTTTCATAATTCATTGAGCTTTAGGGCAGGCAGATGCTACTCATGCTGATTTGGCCTACTCTAAAGCTCAGCATGACAACAAATGAAATTCTTCCTTCTCTTGACACAGAGGCAGAAAGGATCTGCCATAATAAAGTAATGTGGTGAAGTAGAAAAACCTGCACAGCTTTAACTTACGCAAAAGGTCAGCATACTATTAATTCATTAGCCAGGTATGTTTTTATATTGCTTTCCAATAAATCTTTTCAATGCAGGATGTAAGTAAAGTCAGCATTTAAATAGTAAATTCAAAATAGCTGATTTAGAAAAAGGTGGATAGAAAGAGAATTTTAAATCTCTATTCATTTAAAACATTCACGCTTCAGGAAAATGCCACTATGATATTTGATTTCACCTCCATTCTGTTCTGTTTCACCTTATTTTGCTAATAACTCAACTTTATATTTTAAGAGAGATATTTTTAAATTTTGTGTGAGGTTTATATCTCTTTTTCTGCATGAATGAAAAGAGAGATACATGGCTCTCCTTCCAATTTTTAGTGACAATTACAGTCATTGTGAAGTAGGTTGCACTGAGAATTGATGGCTGGCTTGAAGTCACTCAATAAACATCTGCAATGTCATCTCCTCTTTATCTATTGTTGAAAGGCTGGAAAATGCCTTTCTTCTGAGGGTTCGGTTTTCCTGCTGGGAGAACTCCAGTGCAAGGATTCAGACAACTGCTTGGAAGCTGGTTCTTTTTATTTTTCAGGAAGGCGAGAGATAGCAAGAAGTCCGCGTTCCTGGGGCTAGCTCGCTTTGTATAATAAACCCCTGATTTTTATACTTTTTCTCCTTTTGTGTGTGAGTGCTTGTGTTTGTATTTCTTAATGTTTTAAATCCTGTCAGGGGTTGTCTTCATTTCCGCCGGAGGGTAAACTCCGTGGGGTGGTTTGATTGGATTATCAGTTTCGTCCTAATGTTTTCTTATATTTGTTTTGTGGCAATCTCCTGTCTGCTATGGAATTTATTTCATGTCTTTTGTCTATTTGTTTTGCTGATTTGGCATGACCTGTTGTTTGTAAGGGATTTCTTTTTCTTGTTTCCTAGCTTTCTTAATTACTTGGCTTTTGTCTAGGGGCTTCTTTCAATACCTTTTATTAAATCTCTTTTCCTATGCAAGTTTGTTTTATGGCTGGCCTGATGTTCCCTTTGGGCTTTTCCTGCTTGGGTGTCACCACTGTCCTCATGAAGTTCCCTTTCCACAATCCTTCATTATTTTTTTTAGAGGGTGGTCTCTGATTGAATGTCTGGGTATACTTGGTATTGTGATCAATCTGGATCATTATCATGGCTGCCTGTCTCCCCTTTAATTTTCTCTTCTGAGAGGGAATACAGGCCTTTAGGCAGCTAAGGCAGGGTGGTATGCATCGACAGAGGCAACACATGAGGGCTCCAAAGACACAAATGGTGACTGTGGTTGTTATAAGGATTTTGAGCCAATGGAAATCTGGCATCCATGAGAAGAGCCTTCCCTTCCTCCCCCCCTCCTTTTTTTTTTAGCAATGTAAAAAAAATGTAAAAGGTCAAGTATCAAAAAATTATGAAAAAGGTATGGTTAAAGTCCTTTTTGTTAAAAAAAAATACGATGAAAAAAGGTTTAAAAAAGAAAAAATGGAGAAGGTGAGAGAAAAAATAAAAAAATAGTTTATAACTCAGCACCTGGGAGTCCAGTTTTGTGTAATGCAACGTTTGCACTTGGTTCCTCACAGTGGTGTGGTTCAATGGTGTTGAAGAATGCTGCAAGCGTCCATTGATCTGTGTCCCGATCTTTCTTGAGTTTGATGGGTGGGATTGATTGTGGTGGAGTTTGGCTATGGTCTATGACTGCTGGCTTTGCATGTGTCCAATGTAGCCAAGAGTCTCGTTCTGCAACCTTTATGGCGGTGTGTGTAGTCAGTAAAACTTGGTAGGGTCTTTTCCACCTGGGTTGTAGAGGGGAGGTTCTGGTGAAGAACTTGATCCACACCCAATCTCCTGGCTCATATGGATGCAGGGCTTCTTCCAGGGGTAAGGTCTGTGTCAGCGCACTCTGGGTCCAGAGGGTCTGTAGTCTCTTTTGCAGGGCTGTAAGATAAGAAGAGAGAACCCTATCCCCCCTATCTAAGCAAAGGGAATGAGGATCTAGGCTTTGTAGGGTATGGGGGGGGGGGGTGACCAAAAGGATCTTAAAGGGGGAAATACCTATATCTTGTCTTGGTCTGGTTCTGATATAAAAGAGGGCAATTGGGAGCACTTGTGGCCAGGAGAGGTGTGTCTCCTTTAAGTAGTCCCACTTCTGATGTATCCCAGCCCCATAAGGAGGGTGGCAGGCTTTTTAAATCTTCATGAAGTCCTGTGTTACTGGTTATCAGCATGATTGTCTTGTGTGTGCCTTTTCCTGGGATTTCCAATTGCAGCCCCTGTTTGCCTCATGTTATGGTAGCTCCCATTTTACATAGGAGATCCCTTCCTAGTAGAGACAGTGGGGACTGGGGACAAAAAGTAAATGCATGGTCTACTGTGAAAGGTCCTAGTTCTACTGGTATGTTGTGGGTAAATTTTACAGGGATTATTTCTCCCCCCCCCCACTCCCATTATGCTATCCCGAGCCCCTTCAGCCACTGAAGCTTTATATGGTGGTTCAGTAATGAGGAGGTGGCTCCAGTATCAACTAAGCAATTGTATTTCTTTCCTCCTATAAGAATGGTGACAATGGGTTCCCCTTCTGGGCCATTTTCTAGGGGGATAGCCAGTCCATTAAAGGTAGCCATGAATTCAGTGCTTTCATTGTCATGCTCTAGTCAGGAAAGGGGTAAATCATGTTCTCTTCTTTGCTCCCATTGATGTCTATTGTTATTATTTATTGGAGGAAAGGGAGCGCTGGGTGGTGCCTGGTGACTGAAACTTTGTTGCTCAGTGTAATGGACTGGATTATTGGCTGGCCTCATGTTCCTAGGTGGTGGGTGATACTGGTTGCAAGAGGAGTGTTGCCTACATTGCCTGCTGAAATGACCTTCCTGTCTGCACCTATAACAATGCTGATATTTGCCGTGCGACCATCCTGCTTTATTGCAATGCCAGCATTTCTTTGAATTATAGGGGGTTTTACCTGGCATTTGTCTGGCATCGTGTTTCATTACAGCAAACATTTTTAAGTCTTCCTGTCTTTCTATTCGTCTCTTTCTATCTTTCTCTTCCTCTTTCAGCTTGTCTCTTTGATCATAGACAAAGTTAGCAATCCTGCGCAACTCTGCTATGTCTAAGGTTGGCCAATTGGAGACAAAGCGGTGGAAATGTTCTTTAATATCTAAGGTGGACTGATCCACGAAGGCTGAAGCTAAAATCCTTTGGTCCTTCAGGCAGCTAAGGTCTAGGTGGGCATATGTAATAGCTGCTTCTGTCAGGCGGACCCAAAAGGCATCAGGGTTTTCCTTTTCCCTTTGTGTTTTTTTTTTTTTAATTCAGACTAGTTTAAAGTTTTTTTTTTCTTTTTTCTTATTTCCTCTAGAGCTTCTAGTAAATTATCTTTTGCTCTAGTGTTCATCCCATTGATTGGTATCATTATAGTCCCGGTCAGGGTGATGTACTGGCCATGCGATGTGGGCTGGGGCTGCCTGACCAGGGATAGTTGGTGGTTTGGCTATTTGGTCTGTTTTTGTTTTTTCAAACAGTTTTAATAGTTCGTCTTTTATTAGAAAGACTTGTAACAGCTGAGTCATGTTACCCCAGGATGGATTATGGCTGTCTATGATAGATTTCAGGGTTTTAATAACTGTTTGAGGATCAGCCCTGAAAGCTGGGGTATCCTTTTTTCAGATGACTAGGTCAGTGGCAGAGAAGGGGGTGTGGGTAAAAACATATTCTAGTTGTCCCCTATTTCTGCCTGGCACTGGCTTGCTTAAAAGGGGAGCCATAATCCGTGCCTCAGTATTCCCTTCCCTGAAATGGGTTTCAGGCTTTTCCTTATTATTATTATTTTCTCGGTCAGGTCTTTGGTCCTAACAATTTCAGCCCAGCAGTACCAATAGGGTATTTGGCTGGGCTTAATGCATGTTCTAAGTGCTTTCAGGGTTTTATAATTTAAAGTACCGCTATCAGGCCAAATTTGTCTACCCGTGTCATCTCGCAATAAAGCCCATTTTTTGCAAATTCTTTTTGCATCTTTTTATTCATTCCAGGCAGGACAGGCACTAGCCTTTCGTCCCAAGCCTCAAGTAATTTATCCAAGGGGGTCTCTTCCATTGCCCTCGAGCTACAACTTCCCATATTCCCTACCTGATGTGGGGATTACTTTGGTTTAGCCGGGCTACCGCCGTCAGTTTTCAGACAAAAAGGTCTGGAAAGGACTCCGGTTTCCCTACACATGGAGTACGGGCCCCTTTCTCGTAGGGAAACTCCACCGTCAGTTTTAAGACCCCCCTAAAAAACGGGGATCTTGGAGGACCGTCTGCCCCCTAGCAGCCCGGTGCGGGCCCTCCTCACACTCCGTCAGTTTTCAGATCTCCCTTAAAGGTGGGGATCTGGAAGGACCTGCTCTGCTTTGTAAGGCAAACTATTTCCAATTTTGTTTGCCAGCAGCCGTACGGGCCCCTTCTAAATGCACAGGGCTTTGCTTGAGATGCACCAGGACTATTTATTCTGCTTTCTATTTATTTCCCAACACCAGTTCCTTTCTCAGCCCACTCAGTTTTTCTTACGTCCTTCAGAAGGACTCACACTCTGTGATCACCCCTTGCGTTCCCAAATCCAGCCGGTCACGGCTCGTTTTGGAGCTAGCAGCTGGCTGGGGTGCGGCTGGCAATCACAGAGAAGGTGAGGTCCCACTGTTTCCGCAGAGAAAACCCACAATCACACACCTGGTACACTCACGCTTCCACTCCCCTCCCTAGTAAGATTATAAATTTGAAGCGGTACTCACCTGCTTTCAAGCAGCTGTTGAGCAGAAAAGCCCAAGGACTCCCTTTACTACCCTTATGCCTTCCGGGCTGGGTCCGTGGATGTTGTCCCTGGACAAAGAAGGTCCATGCCGGCTCGGTTTGGATCCGCGGGCCCAGTCCGGTGGCAGGGTTGGCTGGAAAACCTTCATGGTCGCCAATTGTTGAAAGGCTGGAAAATGCCTTTCTTCTGAGGGTTCGGTTTTCCTGCTGGGAGAACTCCAGTGCAAGGATTCAGACAACTGCTTGGAAGCTGGTTCTTTTTATTTTTCAGGAAGGCGAGAGATAGCAAGAAGTCCGCGTTCCTGGGGCTAGCTCGCTTTGTATAATAAACCCCTGATTTTTATACTTTTTCTCCTTTTGTGTGTGAGTGCTTGTGTTTGTATTTCTTAATGTTTTAAATCCTGTCAGGGGTTGTCTTCATTTCCGCCGGAGGGTAAACTCCGTGGGGTGGTTTGATTGGATTATCAGTTTCGTCCTAATGTTTTCTTATATTTGTTTTGTGGCAATCTCCTGTCTGCTATGGAATTTATTTCATGTCTTTTGTCTATTTGTTTTGCTGATTTGGCATGACCTGTTGTTTGTAAGGGATTTCTTTTTCTTGTTTCCCTAGCTTTCTTAATTACTTGGCTTTTGTCTAGGGGGCTTCTTTCAATACCTTTTATTAAATCTCTTTTCCTATGCAAGTTTGTTATATGGCTGGCCTGATGTTCCCTTCATGGATATTCTAGTTATGGTGCTTATGTGTATATATTTGGGATTTATGTTGGGTCCCTTGTGTCATTAAAAAAATGCATAAATGCACATATATAAACTTATTTCAGTCAATATTTCAAATACTTCAAAAAATAAAGATCCATGTAAATGATTCTTAATCACTTTAGTTTATCAGGAATTAGTTGTCAAGGATATAAAATAACTGAAAAGAATGCTGTACTCTGAATCTCCAAGGACTTTTCTGTCTTTAAGAAATGGCAGCCTGAAGGTGAAGTATATCAATGATGAACAACTATTGGTGAGAGGAAACCTTTTCCCAAGGCTCCATTACATTTTAGAAACATAACAGTAACACCCTTCTGTCATGATGGAGAGGCAGTATAATACAAGCACCAAGAACGAGTCAAAAAGGGGGCTGTGAAAATATTTACAGACCCCTCATTTATTTATTTATATTTATTTATTTATTTATTTATTTGATTTGCCAATTGTTTACAAGATAATAAGTATAAGTGTATACATAGTTGTGAATACATGAAATGGGTACATATAAGAAAAATAAAAGAAGAATAAGAGAAACAATAGGACAGGGACGGTAGGCACGTTGGTGCGCTTTATGCACGCCCCTACAGACCTCTTAGGAAAGGGGTGAGGTCAATAGTAGATAGTCTAAGGTTAAAGTTTTTGGGGTTTGGGAAGAAACTACAGAGTCGGGTAGAGTATTCCAGACATTGACCACTCTATTGCTGAAGTCGTATTTCCTGCAATCAAGTTTGGTGCGGTTAACTTTGAGTTTGTATCTATTGTGTGCTCTTGTGTTGTTATGGTTGAAGCTGAAGTATTCATTGACAGGTAGGACATTGCAATGTATGATTTTATATACCATGCTTAAGTCAGACTGAAGACGGCGTAATTCAAGGTTTTCTAGTTCTAGAATTTCAAGTCTGGTGGCATAAGGTATTCTACAACGAGTAGAGGAGTGGAGAACTCTTCTTGTGAAATATTTCTGGACTTTCTCAATTGTGCTAATATCAGATACGTAATGTGGGTTCCAGACTGATGAACTGTATTCGAGTATTGGTCTAGCAAATATTTTGTATGCTCTGGTTAGTAGTGTGATATTACCAGAGAAAAAGCTACGTAGGATTAGGTTAACAACTCTTAATGCCTTTTTGGCTATGTAGTTGCAGTGGGCTCTAGCACTTAGATCATTAGAGGTGAGTATTCCAAGGTCCTTTACAGAGCTTGGGTCATCAACAAGATCTTGACTATTCAGCTTGTATTTTATTTTCTGATTTTTTTGCCAATATGTAAGACAGAGCATTTATTTGTTGAGATTTGAAGTTGCCATTTGTTTGACCATTCTGATACATAGTCAAGATCTTTTTGTAGGGTAGCAGTATTGTCATACCCCGGACATAAACTGTTTCAACTCCTTCCCTCAAAATGACGCTATAGAGCATTGCACACCAGAACAACTAGACACAAGAACAGTTTTTCCCCGAAAGCCATCACTCTGCTAAACAAATAATTCCCTCAAACCTGTTCAACTATTACAAAGTCTGCACTACTATAACTTAAATCTTGTCATCATTCCTTATCACCCATCCCCTACCACTTGTGACTGTATGACTGTAACTTTGTCGTTTGTATAGTTACTATTTATATTGACTGTTTCCTAGTATGATTGATTGCTTATTGTACCCTGTGACTATCATTAAGTGTCGTACCTTATGATTCTCAACTCCTGATGAATGTATCTTTTCTTTTATGTATACTGAGAGTATTTACATCAAGACAAATTCCTTGTGTGTCCAATCACACTTGGCCAATAAACTATTCTATTCTATTCTATTCTATTCTATTCTATTCTATTCTATTCTATTCTATTCTATTCTGTTCTGTTCTGTTCTATTCTATTCTATTCTATTCTATTCTAATTGAAAGTAAACAAAATGATTGATACTCATACTCCATGACTGCAGACTTTTTAAAAGTTTGCTAATGTTACTTCTAAAGCTAGACAGAAAAGCAAGTCAAAAGTCTTTTCAAAGCAAGCATGGTGGGGCAATGTTGCCTCTATTAAAACAGAATAAGATTCTTTATTCACCCTCGGTTATATTTTAAGGAGAAATAACTAATAGCTCTATATAATTTTTAATCACTTTTTAAACATCTAAACATCTTTTGGAATATTTCTGTTAGGGAATATGGGTGCAGATGTGATAATGTAATTGGAGATCAATTTATTTTGTCAGTGAAGTAGCTACCTTATTTTACAAGAATTTTTACCCAAGCCTCTTTGAGCTCTGTTTGAGATTGTTTACTAGGTATACCATGAGCACATATTTGTTGGAGTTGGAGATAGATAGTTGTTTCAGTTAAAGTTAGCAAACAAAGATTAACAAGCTGGAGAAGCTCGTGCAGGATTTTTGTCTTAGTAAATATTTTGTCTACTCTTCATCCTGAGATGATCTTACATTTCAGTTAAAACTGATATATGTGTCTGTTTATTTAACTAACTGATACTACTGTATGATGTCTGTTTTTAATAATCCTTAGACATATTGGATGAATGCAGGGATGGGATTCTACCAGTTCGAACCGGTTCAGTAGAACTGGTTGTTATGATTCTCTGTAGTTAAATCGGGCCTCTGGCTGGCCCCACCCCTCTTCACTGGCTTCTCCGCTCCCTGCCCAGTCAGTCCCTATCGCACATGAACAACATCATGCACATGCGCGACATGCCTGCAGCCTGCTTTTGCCTACCTGCCAGGCCAGCCATTGCTGCCTGCCTTTTGCTGTGGCACAGCGAAAAGCTTGCAAGTTCCCCTCCCTTTGGGAAACAGCTCCTGGGCAGCAAGAGAAGCACCCTGGTTGAATCCTGTTTCTCTTTGCTACCCAGGATCTGTTTCCCAAAGGGAGGGGGATTTGCAAGCTTTTCACTGTGCCAGGAGAGGCTCTCCCAGCAAGAGCAGATGAGAGAAGCAGCCCGGAGCTGACATGAGGCTTTCCACTGTTCCTTGCAGCTGAGTTAGGCTAACCCTAACCACAACTGAGCAGCCCTGATTTTCCTGCTCACAGGTAAGCCTGTGAGTTATGCTAGCCCCTCCCCCACTGTCCTCGGGCCCCACCCAGCCATCTCTGGGGCTCCCCAAGCCTCGCCCAGCCATCTCCAGGCCTCCCCGAGCCACACCTAGCCATCCTAGGGCTCCCCAGTTCTTTACGCCACAGCTCACAGCCTTTTATTCCAAGTCTAGCTACACCCTTGACACTTGCAGCTGCTGGAGACCAGCACTGTGGTTCCCCTCACTCCAACCAGCAGCCTCTGCTTGCATCCAGAAGCCACCGGCCAGGCGGAAGGAGGCCAATGTGGGGCACCGTTTCTGGGCGAGTCTGGCCACTGATGGGTGAGCAGGCAGCTCTTGGGGTGATATGACAATGGCGGTGGCTGGAGCATGCCATGGCCATTCACTTTCTCTGATGTGCTGGGGCTGAGACTGAGAGGGGTGGCAGAGGTACCACGAAAGGGAGGGTGGGAACTCCTGGAGTTGCTTCCCACCACTGCCCCGCCACCACCACCACTGCCCCTGCCATGCTGTTCCAAAAGGGGGGGCAGATGAATGTTCTGGGGCTGCTGCTTTCTTTGTTCTCCTGCCGCCTGCTGCTCTGGAGCTCACCAGATTCAGTTCAATTCGTCCCAGACCAGGTTCGTGTGTGCAAGAGAGTTTGGGGGTGAGAGAGAGAGGGGGAGGGAAGGAAGGAAGGAAGGAAGGAAGGAAGGAAGGAAGGAAGGAAGGAAGGAAGGAAGGAAGGGCATAGAAAAAGCATGAAAGGAAGGAAGATAGAAAAAGCATGAAAAAGAGCATGGAAGAAAGAGCAAGAAAGAAAAAGAAAGAAAAAGAAAGAGGAAGAAAGAAAGAAAAAGAAAGAAAAAGAAAGAAAGAAAGAAAGAAAGAAAGAAAGAGAAAGAAAGAAAGAAAGAAAGAAAGAAAGAAAGAAAGAAAGAAAGAAAGAAAGAAAGAAAGAAAGAAAGAAAGAGAAAGAGAAAGAGAAAGGAAGGGGGAGAGAGAGAAAGAACTCTGTGCTATTATTTTTAATTGTTCCATTACTTATCATATATTAATAATTTACACTGTCCCTACACCTAGAGTGATTTTACTGCCTTTCTTTTGCCCAGGTATTTTTCAGGGTTTACATGTCTATAGTCCAGAGCATAAATACATGTGTCAGGCTACAGAACTTTTCCCATTCACTCAACTAGAATGAACTTCTGAAAACGTATCAAAATGTATCAAAAAGGAATCCTTTATTGAGATGAGATAATTCCTGTAGGAGTTCAAAGCAGCGTCTGAGGTCTCTCAGGCATACAGGGATACATAAGGGAGTTTAGAACCCCTCCCCTTATCTCGATGTGTATTTAGTGAAACAAAAGCCACTATGTTAATTCCTCCCCACCCCTTTTGTAAGGAACGATCTTTTTCACAGTTTCCCAGGCCATACCTAATTTTCCCCCATCCCCTTTTTAGAACGAACTTTTCAAGAGATTCCCAGGACACATCTCACTGTGGAATTTTTATGATCTTCTCATCTCCTGGCTGTGCCTCTCAGAGGTGATAGTTCTGGCCATCTGGCTTTTCTCCCTCCATTGTATCATGTGTAGGTTATACAAATTCAATATAAGATTAAATATATTCAGGTTACATCAAGAAAGGATTTCTTTATAACCCCCCCTCTTTTCTTCTTCCACTGAAAAATGACAGATACATGTACTGACAACATGTGTGTTTAACAGAGTTGAAAGGGACTATGGAGGTCTTCTAGTCCAACCCTCTACTCAGGCAGGAAAACAGAGGATTCCAAACTCTGAGTAGAGGTCCTGGGAAAGGTGTCAGCAAAATAGAAAAACACTTGGAAGGGACCTTGGGGGGAACCCTATACCATTTCAGAGAAATGGCTGCCCAGTCTTTTCTTAAAAACCTCCAGTGTTGTAGCACCCAGAACTTCTGGTGGCAAGCAGTTCCACTGTTAATTGTTTTCACTGTCAGGAAGTTTCTTCTTAGTTTTAGGTTGCTTCTCTCTTTGTTCAGTTTCCATCCATTGCTTCTTGTTTGCCTTCTGGTGCTTTGGAAAATACATTGCCCCCCTCTTTCTGGCAGCCCCTTAAAAGTCTGTTGCCTATTACACTTTTGAGCAAAGCATGTGAGCCATTTCCTCCTTTCAGTGGTTCATGAAAGTACATCTATAGTATGTAGATAATAAAGTCAAAAAAGGTGAACAACATTTTTACAGAACTATAGATAAGTTGAGGCTGGGTGTGACAAGGAATGGCTGGGAGGGGAAGGGTCAGGCGAGGCATCCCTTGACATGAGTGACATTGAATTGGCCACACCCACCCAGTCACATTACCACCAGGCCACGCCCACTCAGTTACATGACCACCAAGCCATGCTCCAGTCAGCAAGCCACACCCACCCAGTCACATGATCACCAAGCCATACCTACAAATTAGGCCATGCCCACGGAACCAGTTGTTAAGAAATTTGAATCCCACCCCTGGATGAATGAAACTTTTTCAGTCAGTTCTCCTGCCACCATTTCTACCTATATAAGGCCCGCTCTTTCATTTTAATAGAAGAACCATTATTTTTCTGAAGACCACCGCACTGAAATAGCCAATGCTCAAATCAGCACCACACTGAATGAGCATGCTTTGCAAGAGAGGGGAAAGGATATTCAAATTTAAATTTAATGAAAATACATTCCAGAAAAAGGAAACCTAGCCATTTTCATAAAATTGCCAAAAATGCCAATGCCAAAACTCAACTCAATAGAAGCTTTGATTTTTACATAAATGAACCATTTCTGATGTAATGGGAATACAGACGTTCCTGAAAAATGAACAAAATTCTTGGGCCTGCATATTTCCCAGCATTCTGTTGTTGTCCTCATATCATAGGGGATTTTTTTTTATTTAAACTACTTTTCCATGATATTTGAACTCAGAGAATAGTGCTTTACTTAAGCTATAGCAAGAGAGAGGAAAACCAAATTTAATGCATTTTAAAACTTGCAGGCTTGTAATGAAAACCATGATTTTCTATTATGTCTTAATGAAGCCTGGGTAAAGAAATTTTAATTAATTATGATTATAATTAGTAAGAACTCATCTAGTGTTCATATGAATATCATATGTAAGCATTATTAATTCTTTTCAATTACCACTGTCTAGTGAAGATCAATTCTATAAGATCTTTTCCACTGCAGAAGAAAGGAGAAGGAAGAAAGGTCATTTGTATATTTGAAATAAGAACATTTAATGTAATGAAGGCATGTGCATTTTTAAGTTTAAGAATATATATTCTTAAAGTACATTAGAGTAATTTTTACTTTCATTTCTACTCCTTGTCTGTTTTTTCTGGTGAATAAGAATGCCCACAAGTGAGTGACTGAGATCAGTTATGGTATGATTGCCACATGTGATATTTAATTGGGTGTTGCTGTTATCTTTGTAATGCTCAAGAAATAGCACACTAAGTGCAAAATGTTGCCACCTTTGATTAAGACATTGATTTCAAACCTGCAATTATTAAAAGCATAATTATCCTCACTTGAACAACCTAGGTACCTGGTAATGAATATAAAAATAGCAGTTAAATATCTAAATAAGCTAACCTACTTCTTCCTTCCATAATTAGGGATTAAAACCTAAATATCAGAGTTTGAAAGCCCAGACTCTATATTTTCTGTCTTGAAACAGGTTCTGTTCCTTGTTTAATCCTTTAAAATAATTATTACCAAGAGTTATTTATAAAGTACAGGTCATGGCTTTTTATTTCAAATACAGTGATTTAGCTTAAATGGAGCCTCTGTGGCGCAGTGGTTAGAGTGCAGTCCTGCAAGCTACTTCTGCAGCCAGCTACCTACAATTTGGCAGTTCAAATCCCACCAGTCTCAAGGTTGACTCAGCCTTCCATCCTTCTGAGGTGGGTAAAATGAGGACCCAGATTGTTGGGGGCAATATGCTAACTCTGTAAACCACTTAGAGAGGGCTGTAAAGCAGTGTAAAGCGGCATGTAAGTCTAAGTGCTATTGCTATTGCTATTCTCACATGTAGTTCTGTACAATATTTGATTCTATACCACCAACATAATATTGTTCATATCATCAATAGCAAATGTATACTATGTTTAAAATCAATCATAGTTACATAACAGTTTGAAGGTATATCTTTATAACGATATTCTAGGAAGTCTTATTTATTGCTTCAATTTTCAGTTAGTATTGTTCTGCAGATTAAATTAACTGCCAGAACTGTGAAGGGTCAAGAAGTCACATGTTAATTTAAACTTTATTTTCATTAAGCACTTACTATTTGTTGTCAAGCATGTTTTAAAAGGCTTTAATTCACTTGAATAGCTAGAGGGTCTATCTGATTTTTACCAGAGAAAAGATGAAAGATTGAGTGAAATGTCATGCTGTAAACTATTGAACAGGAACAGGAACATTTTACATGTTTATTCAAGCAATTTCAAATTAGCAGACTTTTTTTAGTCTATCAAATTGACAGAAGAGGTAAAATCCACATGGCTAGATTAGCAGGGAAAGATGTATATGTATTATTTATTATTAGGTCTTAGTTCACTGAGATTCAACTGTTGTCCTTTGGCTGCATGGAAAAAATCAGCAAATGGTAATATTGATGAACACAGTTGTACATTTCTGGAGAAATATATATAACTGAACTTCATATAAATAAGAAACTTTAAAAAAACCCAAAGCTAAAATATTCATCCCTAAATTGAGTGAACAGGGATCTCACAAGATTCTGGTGGCAAAAGGAAAGCAGGCATTTGCTCTTAAGGCAATAGATCTGCAGGAGCAAGAAAGAAAACAATTCTATTAAGCAGTTAAGAGTGAGCCCCAACATACTCACCAGAAATATGCAACTTATTAATGCAAATCTTTATTCTTCATTGTTCTTATGGTACTCATGGTCAGAGATAGAAGTAATGAATCATTAATCATATATATGTATACTCATGACTTAAACCCTCTGGATTTTACTTGAACAACTCCTTGCCATCTCAGTCTATTTTCATCCAGTTTTAAACAGATTCTGACAATGATTCTAAGGCCAGACCTCTAAGTTGTTTTTCCTCCCAACATGCTATTAACCTTTCTGTTCCTTGGTTCTCTTTACTATTAGATTTATCTTCCATATGTTTGTTATCAATGACTTTGTCAAAATCACTTTTTTTGCTGAATTACTTTTATCTGGTATGACAGTTAATACTGAGAAGAAGTTCCTTTGAAAACTTAAATTAAAATCTATGGCTGCACAGACCTTTTAGAAAAGATTACATACCAATTAAATGATAGTGACAGTTCTGCTTTTTAGACATGCAGGAGCCAATATCACTCAGAGAACTGTGGTGATACATAATGCTCTGTGGGATAGCATGATGGCACTAGATTTAGAAGACAATCCATCCAGGCCTGGATTTAAATCATTGTACAGCTATTCTGCTTTCATTGTGTAATTTTTATGTTGCGTGGTTTCCATGAACTAATAACAGGAAATAATTATCCTGAATTCTTTTCTTTGAGTTGAATTCAATTTTGTGAAAGAGAAGACATTCAAGAAATTATTTCAAGGGAAAAGAAACCTTCAAATAAATGATAATGTATGGGAAGGGATACATTGGTCCTTGATATTGTTAGGGAATATATACATGTCCTACCTTTCATATTACAATCATTTCTCAAGTGATCTGCTGTCTTCCTGTCTTCCAAGGCTTCAAGTGAATCCCAAGGGAAGATTTCATAAAGGAATTCTTCTCAAGGATCATTTTAGTGATGGTGTTTGTTACCATGAGGGGCTGCTGGTTTTGAAAAATTGTTCAAGCAGTTATTCCTCTGTTGGAAAAATCATCCATCCAAATTATCTGCCCATAAATCTCATGAGGAATTTTTAAAGCTTAATTGAGTACTCTTCCAAAAGAGAAGTTGTACCCGCAAGAGATAAAAAAACCTATAGAAATTCAGTTAAAGATAAGAAATTTAGTCCATCATGAAGCACTTCTAGTGAGCAACCATATCTATGTATAGTCTGGTAAGAAACAGGTGAAAATAAACCAGTAAGAAAGATTAAGCAAACTACTTGCAAACTGCAAGTTTCTCTTGCAAGCCTCCTATACACAATCAATCTAAATCTCTGTCAAGAACAATCTGTTCCTTCACCACAAA
This sequence comes from Notechis scutatus, assembly GCF_049901735.1. NCBI lineage: Eukaryota > Metazoa > Chordata > Lepidosauria > Squamata > Elapidae > Notechis > Notechis scutatus. The sequence continues at coordinate 55,704,646 of NC_142025.1, read as the reverse complement.
CTTGGTGTGGACAGAGATGTTCACAAGTCATGCTAGCTCATCATATAATTTGATCTGAATTAATTGTATTAGAATAGTCTACCCAATTGTGGTAAACTATGAATAAAGAGAGCACCACTTACTGTGCTGTGTGATCCGAATGTGTTTGCAAGAGAAGCATTACCTCACCCAGCTTCCTTTTGTCTTTTCTTCATTTATCTAAGTGGCCTTAGTCATTTCCACCCAACACCTTCCACGGCCATACTGTCAATAGAGGGCCTCCACTGATAACATTGATGGAGATCGCAAGACTCACAGCCAAAGATAAAACAATGGTGTGAATTTTGAACTGGGTCTGGAGGGGCTGGCCAGGAACCATAGAGGGGGATGATGTAAAACCATACAAAACCAGGCAGACAGAGTTGTCGATGCTCAAGGGCTGCCTGATGTGGGGAGAGAGAATGATCATTTCCCCTCTGTTATAGCAAAGAATCCTGAAGCTGCTGCACGAAGGCCGGATGAAGGCCCTCACCAGAAGCTACGTCTGGTGGCCAGGCCTAGACAAAGAGCTCGAGGCCTGGGTTGCCACCTGCAGCCCCTGTCAGGAATCACAACCGGCACCCCCTCCAGCGTTACCCATGAAATGGGAGACACCCACAGCCCCGTGGGCCCAGATACACATTGACTTTGCCGGGCCCTGCCAGGGACAGACATTTCTGATAGTGGTGGATGCCTATTCCAAGTGGCTGGAGGTCATTCTCATGAGGTCCACCACCACTGAAGCAACTATTTGGGCACTGAGGAGACTGTTCGCAACCCATGGACTACCAAACATTCTAGTGTCCAATAATGGGCCGCAGTTTACAACACAGCTCTTTGAGGAGTTTCTGGCAGGGATCCGACACGCACTCTCGGCACCAGCTCAGCCCACCACCAATGGGCAGGACAAGAGAATGGTCAGATCAACCAAGGAAATACTTAAGAAGATGGGCAGGAAAGGGTGGATGGAATGCTATTGATACAACACATCATGCCCCACTCCACCACACTCCGCAGCCCTGCCAAACTGCTAATGGGAAGGAAATTCAGGTCGGCCCTAGACCTACTACATCTTCACTACACAATGAAATCTCCACAGACTCCACTGGGAAGTGCAGGCACTTCAACATAGAGGACCCGGTCTATGCCCGAAACTACACAGAGGGGTCACCTTGCCCAGGTCATACTGAGTGGAATTCGACGGGGGAAACTGTGGGAAAGACACATAGACCAACTCAGGGGCCAGGTCGTAAGCCACAACAACCAGCCAGAAACCTTACATGCAGCACAAGAATGGACCCTAGCTAGTGACATACCCAAGGGCCACGAAAAAAGAAGTGGCCGCCTAGCCTCAAACCTTGGGAAAACTTCAGAACATATTACTTTGACTGAAGAAGTCCCACAGAGTGCTTCTGAGGCCTCAAGCTCGATAGGCCCCATCACGCACCAAGACGACTTCGAGACGCTTCCACCAACAGGGCCCGGAGTGACGGCAGACCACTCTGAATAGGTCGTTGTCCCAGGAACGAATGAGGTGCGCAGGTCCAGTTGCACCCCGTGAAGCCCCGCCTACCTGTGTGATTACATGAGACACACAAGCACGGATTGGTGGAACTATGATTAGGAGGGAGGGGTGTTGAGTATTGCCTTATATGGTCAGTTGAGTGGAACCTGGGGTCAGGTCCCCCTGATTGGCCCAGACACTGGCGGGAAGAATGAAGTCCCATCAGTGGCTGAAACATTGGACAGCACTGGCTACATAAACTGGCGCCAGCCATGGTTTCTCAGCTTGTGTTCTAAACTACAATAAAAAAGTTACCTGGCCATCCTGTGTCCACTTCTTCACTTGCGCCCATCTAACACTCACTGTCAGAAAGTTTCTCCTTATTTCCAGGATTATTTCCTTGTTCAGTTTCCATCCATTATTCCTTCTCTGGCCTTTGGGTGCTTTTGAAAATAGCTTGACCCCTTCCTCACTGTGGCAGCCCCTCAAATATTGGAACACTGCTATCCCTGGTCCTTCTCTTCACTAGACTAGCCATGCCCAGTTCCTGTAACTGTTCTTCATATGTTTTAGTCTCCAGTACCCTAATCATCCTGATTGCTCTTCTCTGTACTTTTTCTAGAGTCTCAACATCTTTTTTATAGTGTGGTAACCAAAACTGGATGCAGTACTCTAGGTGTGGTCTTACTAAGGCTTTATAGAGTGGTATTAGTACCTCACTTGATCTTGATTGTATCTCTCTGTTAATGCAACTTAGGGTTGCATTAGCTTTTCTGTCTGCTGCTGCATACTACTGGCTCATATTTAGCTGGTTGTCCACTAAGAGTCCAAGATCCCTCTCACAGTTACTTCCTGGTTTCACCCAGTCTATATGTGTACTTTTGGTTTTTCTTGCCTAAGTATATCACTTTACTTTTCTCTACATTGAATTTCATTTTATTAAATACGGCTCAGTGTTCTAGTCTGTCAAGATCCATCTGGATCTTAAGCCTATCTTCTTGGGTGTTAGCTATTCCTGCCAGCTTAGTATCATCTGCAAATTAGGTAGATTCCCCTTCTATTTCGTCATCTAAGTTGTTAATGAAGATATTGAAGAGTACTGGACCTAAGATGGAACCTTGTGGCACCCCACTGCTTACTTCCCTCCATGTAGACTTAGACCCATTAAGGACTACTCATTGATTATGGTTTATCAGCCAGTTGTGAATCCATCTGGTGGTGGTGCTATCTATCCCACTTTTTTCTAGCTTACAAAAAAGTAGGTTGTGGTCTACTTTGTCGAATGCCTTGCTGAAATCTAAGTATATTA
>NC_142025.1:55210933-55230933 GCF_049901735.1 Notechis scutatus | reverse complement strand
ACATTTTTTTACTTCACAATTTTTTAGCCTATAGCTGTGGAGTTTCCTAATGGTCTCCCATTTAAGCAGTAACCAAAGTCTGATCCTGCTTATCTAGATGCTGTAACTTGATACAGTACCTGACAAGAGACCCAAACAGTATCAATTTCCTTCTGTAATCTTCCTATGATTTTCATTGCTTTTTTATGCTGCTTCTGTTAAAATTACAGTATCAGCTATAGTGACAGGCAAAGACAAGAGGATCCTAATGAAAGACAATTGTCTGTGCCGCCGATAAAACTCCATGGAAGAGGAAACTGTTCAACAAAAAATAACCGGGATGATTTAGGGTCCTCGAGAATCACTATATTGTAAAAACACTTCGGATACGCAGGTTAGAAAAATATGGGATTCAAAGTAAATTTACCCAGCAATACCATACCGTACTGAGGGGGACATGAGGGTTATATCTTTCGCGTAGCCTCCCTCTCCCATTCCCCACAGCCAACACCTGCCTTGCTCTCTTCTCCCAAGAACGTTCGCCTTCTCCCGCTTCCTCAGTGTTTGGCTTCTGTTGCTAGGTGAGAGCAGCTATGCTTCCGTATCCTGGCTGAAGAATTCTGGGAATTAAAGTTCACACATCTTTCTCAACACGGTATTGTACAGATTGGCGATGACGTAGGTAGCGTGGGCCGCCTTAGTAGTAGCTAGCGTGGCCGCTTCCTCCGTTCTAAAAGCCGAGAGTTCGAGAACGTTTTGTGCGGAGGTACGTTGCCAGGAGGTTAGAGGGGGGCTCCGACCATCACAGTTCTCATCAGAGGTTTCGCCTATCGGCGTATTTAGAATTAAAGTGTTCGGTAATCCGGCACCCAATATGTGTACTGGGTCAAAAATTTTAATTGGAAACGTGGGTCGGGGGGACGCTTCCGATGTTGCTGGGAATAGAGTTGCAAGGTTTTCTTTGCTTGCAAACTTACTACGCAGCTGGAAATCCAATAGAATTCCAAGTTCATGCCAAAGAAAACAATCTGCAAAACTTCACTCCGTTACGGAGTTGTACTGTAAAAATACAAGAGGATCCGGACAAAAAGCTGTGGCTTTTCTAAAGAAAAAGACTTAATTTCTAATGTTAAGAAAGAGCTTCTCCAGAGTCACGGGTAATCTTGATTTTTACTTTTGTTTTCAACCCCTATTCAGTCGTCTGTTTTAAAACAGGCCCACGAGATAGAAAACAGAGTTCATTCAGGGTTTGGTTGGTTATTTCCATTGCATGTAACCCAGACATACACAGATATTTCAGTTCCTTGAATAATCAAAAACTCCCAACACTGATCTATCAGCAAGATGCATTTATTTTTAAGAATTGTAATCTGCAATAAGTTGTGGATGTGCTAGCAATTGCTTTAGGGTAGTGTTTTCAGTCATTTGGAAATTGGATGATGATTTAAACAAAATGCTCTTTTTCTGAAACTAACTTTTTGAAAAAAACATGGGTGGTGGTGTTGAAATCAACTAAATTTGACTATATTACAACAGTGGGAAGTTTGTGATTAGTACTGAGGAGCAAATAACATGGGTTTTGTTATTTGTTAACTAACATACTTATCTTGTATTTTAATTTATTTTCTCTCTTTTAAAATGTTCCCATTTAGTAGCTTATAACATTACTAAACTGATAAGCTGGAGACTACCTCCAGATAGAAAAGTTTGTTAGTACAACTTGGGGTCTGGCTTATCTCTTTCCTGAACTCTAAACAACTCTTTTTCCTTACAATTATGCCCCTTCTCACTTTAGACCTCATTTTAATGAACATGTGATATTGGGATACAAATATGTAACATGTTTGACTATATGTAACTGATTCCTATGCAAAAGGGAAGTTATTTTTATTCTATCCAATCAACATTTACATTTTCTTGGTTAACCATTGTTGGAAGAAATGTCCATCTGGGTTCAGTTCCAAATGGGATGAAAGACACTGGAAACGGAGATTGCTTGGAAAGATGGTTTAATGGTGGACAGCAGGACCACATGATTTGAGGTCCTGGGCAAAAAGTACATGGGTGAGAGGGAAAAAGATTTATAACCTCTGTTGGGCTTTGAACTTGCTTCCTGTTCCTGTGGCAAGAAATGTGTCCTGATTGGTTGTCAGACTCCCATAGGCCCATGCAGGGGTAACTTGTAGATTATCTTGAGTCCCAAGCTTGCTTGAATTTTGCTGGGTGATGTAATCTTCCCAGGTGCCATGTGGTGAGATGGGTAGAGGCCTAATCCTATCATGTCCTGAGGGCCATATCTTAAACCCATCACCCTGGAGCTGAAGGTCTTTTGTGTTGTGGATAAGATGCCTTTTGTCTTTCTGGGGCTATTAACAAAGGTGGGCTGCTTTCAAAGATCATGTTTCTTCTTTTCTCATCCAGAAAGGTTATTCTGCCTTCTTAATATTTCCTAGAATATTTCATTCTTCTAGGAGAGGGGTGGGTGCTAACTTTCTACACTATAAAAAGGAAAACGTGGGATTGGGGTGTTCTCTCTCCCTTTTACATAGAGAGACCCCACTTTATCAGGGTAGTCTAATAAACTCTTTTAAAATGATCTTCCGACTCAGTTGCTTATTGGGAAGATAAACTGAGGCAGAATCAAGAGCCAGATTTGGCTTTCAGTATACATGTAGCACCTGAATTCTATTAATTTATATCCTGCCTTTGTTATTTTTACACATAACTCAAGATGACAAATATCCAACACATTTTCCTCCTCCAATTTTGCTCACAACTCAGGTGAATTGGGCTGAGAAAATGATTAATCCAAGATCACTCAGCTGCCTTTTATGGCTAAAATGGGATTTGAAGCCATGACCTTTTGTTTTCTGGTGCCTTAACTGCTAGGCCAAATTGGCTCACAATGTAAGGCAGCATTCTTCCCCACTTCCAATTAAAATGGTCTCAATCACTTTTCCAGCAGAGCTCCTTGTGGATGTTGTTTCCTAGAGATTGCTATAGATTGGTTACCCCACCCCACCCCCAAGTACAGGGATGGATATATCCTTAAGTAAAATTAAATAGTAAAAACATCTGCAGTGTTGCAGATAATCTAACAGTCATTACATTGAGGGCTGTCTCTATTCCCTTACTTCTTCATTATAGTTTAACATCAAACACATATATGACTTGGCAGCCTAAGCAGACAGATTTCTGTTCCAAGGAATTTATGAAATAAAATGTAATGGGTAAATAGAGGAGGGATGTAGAGAGTTTATATTTATTTAACCTTACTACAAATGTAATTACAGTAGTGTTGGAAGAATTATCCTTCTGGGTTCAGTTCCAAGTGGGGAAAAAGACACTGGAATCATGGAGGCTGTTTGGAAAGATGGTTTAATGGTGGACAGGACCACATGGCTTGGAGCTCCAAACTGAAAAGGACGATCACATGCTTCAAGATGTTGAATGAAGGAAAAGAAGGAAAAGGGCTGAGATGCTGAGCATGCCATAGTTATATACCCTCTGTTGGGCCCTACCTTAGTGTTTCCTGTTCCTGTGTAAGATATGTATCCCATTGGCTTTCAGACTCCCAGGGGTGGGGGTCTCAGTTAACTTTGTAGGCTTTGACTGGCTTCACCTGAATGCTGATGCAATTTTCCCAGGCCAGATGGTGAGATGGGCAGATACCTTTGGCCTGGGCCTTAATGGCCCACCCATTAACAAAGGTGGGGGTGAGTTTCTACTTCTGAGGTAAGTTTCTGCTTCTGAGTTTCTACTCTTTTTAGGGGAAATATTCTGCCTTTTTAATATTTCCTAAGATATTTCATTTTTCTAGGAGAGGGGTGGGTGCTAACTTCCTACTGTAGAATATGGGAAATACTATTTATAGTATATAGCAGTAGACAACACTGGCTTCCCAAAGTAATTCTAAAAACTGATGATATAATATTTTGCTTTAGGAATAAAAAGCCATGGAAATTCCTCCTATAAGAAGCTTTACATCAAAGTATGTTTCTTTGTGGTGATTGATACATACAATAAACTCTCAGTTTAACATCTAATTAAGGTAAGGAGTGACTGTTAGATCCAAATGTCTGTTAAAGGAAAATGGGACTTTAGTCATATGTAAAATGGTAAAATGGTGGACTTTTTACTAACCTAAGATGACATTCTAATATGTATTTCTAGTGAATCATTTCAACTGTTGCAATATTCAAACTCCAATGTTACTATATCATAGACGTTTGTAATGATAAAATATAAAATATATCAATGGAATTCTTTTTAGTCTTTGCAAACAAACATGCAAAAAATAACAAGTGTATTTTTAATTATAAAACATTGAGATTTTTTAAAATCTTTTTTGAGCCATTTACTCTGTTCTTCCCAAACTGACTAGGGAAATCTGGGATTGCCACAAACATATAAGTGCCCAGTCACTGCTAAGCATGCTTCAGGAAGCATCTGTATTTCTATCCTGAAGCTCTAGATTTCTAATAGCCTTATGAAATTTTGCATAAAAATGGTTACCAAAATAGTTTTGCAGTGGTAATGGGGACAGAAAGGACTCGGACTCTGTTGGGCTAATTCCAGGGTGGATTTGATTTAAATTGAGTTGATTTAAATCATGATTTGAATTATGATTTAAATCACTAGTAAAAAGGGTTGATTTAAATCAACTCGATTTAAATCATACTTTTTAAAGAGCAACTGTCTTCTCTGTCCCGCACTATTGATTCACTGTCAGCTATGGAATTCATTGCTGCCACATAGTTGAAGAAAGTGGGAGGGGGTGATATTAATTGAGTAGCTCTTAGTAGACTAAATATATTATTTTGATAGTTCAAGGTTATAGAGTGTAGCACAGAAAGAATTAAAACTTACTTTGGGATTGGTGCACGTGATCTGGTGATGAAGGAAAAGGGGATGGGTTGTAGCTTGGGACTTTGTGGGGAAGCCGGAAAGATTTAGTTCCGGATTTCCCCTGTACGTGCCAGTTACTTGGGACTTGCTTGGGTAGACAAATAGGCCCCTACCATCAAGTGGGATGATGGATTCTGGAAAATCATTATTGGAGTGGGGCCACTGCCCCCCCTTCCTCCCACTAAGAAACCACCATCCAACCTGGGTCCAGAAACTGAAGCAGCAACCGCCTCAGACCTTCTTCCAGGTACTCCCCAAGTGCCCAAACAATATAGAAACTTGGCTGAGGCATTCAGTGAAGAAGAATATAATGTTTTGCCTCCCCATCGAGCCACAGATTGTGCCATAGAATTAGAACCCGGGGCAAAACTGCCCAAACCAAAGATGTATTCCATGACACCAGCTGAAATGGCTGAATTGAGGAAATACATCAATAGCAATTTGGATAGAGGTTTCATTGAACCTACCAAATCTAAGTTTGCCGCTCCAGTGCTGTTCAAAGAAAAGAAAGATGGTGGGTTGAGATTATGTGTTGATTTTAGGGGCGTGAACACCATGTGTGTCAAAAACATGTATCCTCTCCCCCTTATGAAGGACTTATTAAACCATCTGTCAAAAGGCAAGGTCTTCACCAAGCTAGATCTGAGAGAAGCATAAAAGAGGGAGATGAATGGAAAACAGCCTTTAACTGCCCTTTGAGTAGTTTCCAATTTAGAGTCATGCCATTCGGACTTCAGGGGGCCTCCGCAGCATTTATGCAATTCATCAATGAAGTGTTACATCCGCACCTGTACCGGGAGGTCCTTATATACCTAAATGACATCCTTATATTCAGCGAAACCATCAAGGAACATGTCAAACTGATCAGAAAAGGCCTTAAAAAACTTTTGGCTGCCAGGTTATATGTAAAACGGTCAAAATGTGAATTCCACAAGGAGTCACTGGATTACTTAGGCTACCGAATATCCAACCAGGGAATTGAGATGGACCCTGGAAAAGTGAAGGCCGTGCTGGACTGACAACCCCCAAAACACAAAAGCAACTTCAAAGCTTTTTGACAATTTCTATAGACAATCATTCCTTCTTTTGCCGAGGTTGCCCTCCCTTTGACAGAGTTATTAAAAATGTGCCCTTCACCCACCAAACTGAAGCCCAGTCAACCCCTTGCTTGGACAATGGACTGTCAGAAAGCTTTTGAAACCTTAAAACGCCTCTTTGCAGCTGAGCCCATTCTCCAGCACCCAGACCTGACCAGACTTTTTATAGTCCAAGCTGATGCTAGTGATGTGGTGGTAGCGGCCATTCTGCTACAAAAGGACTCTCAGCCAACTGATGCCTTGTGCTTATGTGTCCAAAAAGCTAACGGACACAGAGCGAAGATGGGCGGTTTGGAAGAAAGAAGCATTTGCAGTATGATGGGCTTTCTTGACTTGGAGGCATTTCCTAGAAGGAGTGAAGGAGCCGTTTGAGGTGTGGACTGATCACAAGAACCTTGAGGCTCTAAAGACACCTCGGAAGCTATCACCTAAACAAGTCCGCTGGGCTTACTTCACTTACTTACTTCACTTACTTCAAGTGGTTCAACTTCAACATGAAATATATTCCTGGAGGGAAAAACATATTGGCGGATGCCCTGTCCAGGAATCCCCAGTTTGACAGTCACTGAGAGGAAATAATGCAGGCTTTGATATCAGAAGCTCAATCAGCAGGCCAAGTAACCATTTGAGGCCAAGCCAACTGCAACCCCAAACGCCTGGAAGACAAACTGACCACAGAGTTGAAAGCAGCCCTATTGACCGATCTCTGGTTTGTGGAGCATCAAACTGAATTAACAATGAATGAGGGACTGGCTTGGAAAGGGACTAAACTTTATGTACCTGCAAACCTAAGACTAATGGTACGAAAGTGTACCCACGACTCGTGGTTGGGGGGACACTTCGGTTTCTTAAAAACCCTACATTTAGTCAGAAGACAGTTCTGGTGGCCAAAAATGAAAACTGATATCAAGAATTATGTGAAAAGCTGCTCAATTTGTGCCATGATGAAACACAGAACTGGGAAACCCCCTGGCCTCCTCCAACAAGTAGCTGAACCAACACAGCCATGGGAAGAAATCGCAATGGACTTTATCGTAGAATTATCTGAGAGTGGAGGGAATACAATCATTTGGACTTTTATTGACTTATTCTCTAAGCAGGCCCACTTTACAGCCTGTAAAGGACTTCCATCTGCAAAAAAACTTGCAAAACAGTTCGTGAAGCATATCTATAGGCTATATGGAGTACCTCGTAGAATAATATCAGACAGAGGGGTACAATTTACCGCTAAGTTCTGGAAGAAGTTTTTAAAGTCTATTGGGTCATCCCAAGGGTTATCTCAGCATTCAGGCCTGCAACGGAGCAGCAGAAAGGGCTAATGCCATGGTGGAACAATACATTAGATGCTATGTAAATTATCAACAGGAAAACTGGGCTGAATTATTACCATTTGCAGAGGTGCTTATTCATATGCAGTTCATAGCAGCACAGGGTTGACTCCATTCCAAATCAACACTGACATGGAATTTGTCCCTATGCCAGAATTACCTAAAAAACCTCCCACATCCATGTCTGTAATAGAATGGATGAACTCATTAAAAAAGGTTGGGAGGATACGAAAAAAGCTTTGACTGAAGCTGCAAAGGATTACAAAAAGCGGGTGGACAAACATAGATCCCTCCAACCACCGTTTAAAGTAGGAGTCAAAGTATATTTGTCAACCAAATATCTTAGATTGAAACTTCCTGGTAAGAAGTTGGTGCCTAAATTCTTAGGTCTATTCCCAATTTTGAAAATAATCTGGTCATGGTCCAATTAAGTCTTCCCCGCTATTGGGAAAAATTCACCCAGTGTTCCATAGTAGTTTATTAAAACCAGCTGTTACATGAATGATAAGACCAATACCAATCGCTTCCCCTAAACCGTTAATCGTACAGGGTGAGACACATTATGAAATCAAGAATCCTCGATTCGATTACACCAAGGACAGTTGCAATATTTGGTCTTATGGAAGGGTTACCCTATATCAGATGCTACTTGGGTAAAAAGTTGGGTTGTACATGCAGATAGATTGGTTAACCGATTCCATGAGGAATCCCCCCACAAACCGAAGGGTCCTCTTGGAGGGGGAGAGGGGGTTAAGGGCAACGTATTAACCCCTGGTTGTGTTTTGTTTTTTATTTTCTTATAGGAGAAGGATATTTCAAGGGGGGAAATTCATCACTGCCACATAGTTGAAGAAAGTGGGAGGGGGTGATGTTAATTGAGTAGCTCTTAGTAGACAAAATATATTATTTTGATAGTTCAGGGTTACAGAGTGTGGCGCAGAAAGAATTGAAACTTACTTTGGGATTGGTGCACGTGATCGGGTGATGAAGGAAAAGGGGATGGGTTGTAGCTTGGGACTTTGTGAGGAAGCCTGGAAGATTTAATTCCAGATTTCCCCCGTATGTGCCAGGTACTGTTCTGATAAAAGTACTTTGAGATGGAGTGTGTCTTGGGGTTACTGACAGGAATGGAATTTCCCTGGAACGCTGACACGACACTTTAGTGGGACGGCTGGTGATGCAGCAGTGACAGAACAAGGTAAGGGACGTGGCTAGCGGCAGGTGAGTGGATGCCCGCTAACAGGCACTGCCATGATGGATCTGAAATGACAGGTGCTCTTTAAATGTAAGGACTCATTCTTGCTGGTAGTTAGAATCTTTAATATTATTATTTGCAAAAAAAATGAAGGTTTCCTATTTAGCTTGCAGAGCTTGGATTCATTGAATGAGTTGTATATAAATTTTGCAGAATATACAGCCTCATGCTACATAACTGCTCCCCATTTCATGCTGAATAACCTAAATTATTAATTAATTAAATAGAAAACTATCTTTAGTTAGATTTTTACTCCAAAAGCATTTTATTAAAATAAATTTGATTAAAAAAATCTGATTTAAATTTTAAAAATCTGATTTATTTATTTATTTGAAAAAAACATGGATTTTTATCCACCCTGGCTAATTTTGATGTAATTAGAAGCGTGATAGACCCTTATTTCAGAAAGAGGCCAATTTTGTAATTTATTTTTTGAAGCTCAGTAGGTTCCCCCCCTCCCCAAATTAATACATTTCAGTTGGCTTTATCCTTGCAGCAACACATCCATCGATCATGGATGTGAATACAATTGCTTTCTCATGGCGTTCAAATACTTTTTAACTGCAGTATCAAATAATGTTGCCCAATTAATTCCACACCTTGTGCTTTTTCTTTGAAAGATTCATTTTTTCTTTTTCTTTTAACAGGGGCACTCCAACTAATAAGAATGGGCGTTCATGGCCTAACAAGCTATGTAGGGGAACATAGCGAATTCTTTGTTGATCTGCAGCTGAGAAACATAGATGTAATAATTGATGGAAATAATTTGTATCATCACCTTTATTTTGATTCAAATCTGGATATCCGGCATGGTGGGGATTATGATTCTTTTGCAGATATAACACGTCAGTTTTTTCAGTCATTGGCTGTGTGCCACATACAGCCATATGTTGTGCTGGATGGAGGTAATGATGCATCTAATAAAAAATGTGCAACCTTAAAGGAACGAGCTAAGGAAAAGATCCAGGCAGCCCATTCTCTTTCTCGTGGTGGTGGTGGAAGTTTATTGCCTTTGCTTGTCAGAGAGGTCTTCAAGCAGATTCTAACTGAACTACAAGTGCCTTTTGTACAGTCATTTTCAGAGGCAGACAGGGATATTGTATCTTTAGCCAATCACTTGAGTTGCCCTGTGTTAACTTTAGATAGTGATTTTTGCATTTTTGACCTCCAATCAGGCTATTGTCCTCTAAATTATTTTCAGTGGAGAAATCTTTGCAAATGTAAAGACTCACAAGAATGCTACATCCCAGCACGGTGTTTCTCATTAGAAAGATTTTGTAGACATTTTAATATGAACAAAACTCTGCTGCCTCTTTTTGCAGTAATGAGTGGCAATGACTACATAAATCTGCCAGCTATGGAAGTGTTTTTTAGTAAAATACACCTTCCTACAGAGAAATCCCGGCGGAAGAGTAGAAAACATGACCGCATTCAGGGACTGCTGAACTGGTTATCTCGTTTTGCTGATCTTTCTGAGGCAATGGAAAATGTGTTGAAGTATTTTAAAAAGCATGAAAAAGAAGACATACGACAGCTTCTCTCTTCTTTCATGGGAGAATATGAACCATCTAATGTCAATCTCAAAGATTTTTTCCAGAGTGGTATGTATGAATCTGAGGAAATGAAGAAATTAAAATTACCACAGTGGATTGAAACACACTTAATTAAAGGACAACTAGCACCATTTGTTAGTGATGCTCTTATATTAAGAAGTACCATCCTTCCTGTTCAGGTAGAGAATATGCAGCGAGATAGTGCTCATTCCATAACTTTGCCAATTAGACAGGTTATCTATTGGTTACTGTTGAACACTGCACCAAGTTCCCTTAGTCCCCCTTTGAACAAACAGCCAACTTCATTTCCTCCTGTCTTCTATGAATTTGATAGACTCCAAAAATCACTCAAGAAATCATCTGTTCATGTAGCAGAATTGGCACAGAAATTTCCGGACAGTTGGTATGCTTTGTCTACATTAAATGAGGTAAATACTCAAAATGATGTGCTTAAACATTTCCAGTACAGAAAACATATGAAACATACTGGGCAGATTGATAAATCATTTTTTAAAGTTAGATTTTACCTCTAAAACTGAAGATACATATTGAAAAGCATGAATAATCCTGTTGACTCTTAATTATATTGATGCTTAATGCCTTGAGAGATAGCAAGCAGTTCTCTGTGGATTCTGATTCTTTTTTCAAATCAAATCAAATGTTTATTGTCAATGCACAACATGTGTACAATGAAATTGAAATTTCCTATCTATGGCTTGCAAAATAATATACATTTATACTTTTCATACAAATTACACAACTTTTCAGAATCTCTTCCAAATAAAAGAAGCTAGGAAAAAATATTTTCCATGGTTGTAGAACATTTCTTCGTGTAAAATTTGGAATGTTCTCACAAAAATTTTCATCACTGACTTCTAAAAAGAGACATATACTGTAATTAATGGATATATTAAATAAATGATAAAATCAAGAATGTTTCAGTAACCTGTGAGAAAGACTAAAACTTTGTTTTCTTGGTGTCTCTAAATAGTATTCTTATAAATCCTTGACTGCAAAGGAATTCCTATCACAAAATTTATAGAGATATCTATGATAGTATTTTGTAAGAAAAAAGGGGGAAATCTTGTGGGACATCAAAGAGTAAAGTTGTATTAAAGTAGGTTTCAGTACATTTAATCAGAAGTACAGAGTGCAATTTGAGAGAACTCTTTATGGTTCAGGAGATAGGGTATACAAATTGTTTGGGGGCGGGCTACAGAGAAGAAAAATTTCAATAAAAATATTCAACAGTATTCACACTAGGTTATTTTTTACATTTTTGTGGTACCAAAACTTCTATGGAGTCCGGCATTCCATAAATGCAATGAATCTATTCTGTGACTTTTATTGTCCTGAGAAATAAGTATATTTACATTTTTAAAGGAAATTATGGAAATATCGAAAATAATATTGAATAAAATATTGAAAATAATTTGTGATTGATATCTACACTGCAAAATTTATATAGAAGACCCCTTTAACTATTGCTGTAGGATAACTGAACAATGCAGCAGAATTCCTTATGGAATATGTATGACATAAAAGACAGCAATATTTGGGGTGGGGAAAGAGATTGAAGGTTTTTTCTAAGGCAGAATGTTTATTATTAATAATTCAACTCCCCAAAACAGGCCAAGTGGAAGAATTAATCACATGCAAGTATTAATATTTCTGTAAAGAACCTCACTGAACATGTAGATCCATCAAATAAAATTATAAATAAGTTTAAAATTAAAAATTACTTGGGAAACAGTATTTTTCTTGAAGGTGTTAACCATTTATTTGTAGGCACCCATCGCAGAGCGTCTTCTATTTTTGTTTGAGGCGTTTGGAGTATCAGCCTGTATCCTTGAACCAGTTCCTTGTTTGCTGCAGCTCCCTATGGCTGTAACCTGTTACTGGACCCAGTTTTCAGAACCCAAACTGACACTACAGCACATCAAGGCTTTACTACTTGGAGTAACATTTGGGGAATTAGATAAGATGTTGCACATTCCAGGTAGGTTTTTCCCAGCTATTTCAGCCAAAGGCAATAGTTCATTTGGTTCAATTTTGTTGGTATCAGATATATTTTAAGTAAAATTATGAAATGCATGCCAAGAGGTTTTGTATTATAAAAGTAACTTCATATTAAAGTACTTCATAAGAAATTGGGAAAAACATTCAGTTGGGAATAAACATCCAGTCCAACTTTTCCTTATTGGTTACTGTTACAGAAATCATAAATTATTCTTCCAATTAATATTTTACTTTACTACTTATGTTTTTGTTTTTAATTATGCTCAGTTTACACCCCAGAGCATAAAGGAGATTTCTTCTGGTCCAGATTAAGCAATCCCATTTCAGGATATCCAATATTGTGGGCTAATCATGTGAGACATCCGTAACAATGTGATAGTGGGGAAGAATTGCAGGCTAGAAGCCAGCCTGACTAAAAGAAATGTTTTTACTTTCCAAATAAAAATATGGAAATCATTGTAGAAATTTAATTTATCTAATATTTAAAGCTGATGTAAGAACACTGAAGAATTTGATAATTGTATCATGCATCTCATTAGAATTATTAATTCTAAAGTATACCCCAACTTTGTAGGATGTGGACAACAGAATATTGACTTGCAAATAGTCGGTAAATTTGTATGCTGGTTTCCCTAAAATATAGCATGGTGCTTGTAAAAACAAAACTTGGGTTGCAATTGTAGCATAATGGCTGAAGTGCCAAAATTAACCAGTGTTATAACATTAAGAAAGAAAGGAGATGATATATCCCATAAATGAAAGTCTGAACTGAAATTGAGTTGATTACCACATGTGTATTTATTTAGTTTTTGTGTCACGGCTCTTAGTCCATGTGTACATTAATATATGTGTGTATGTTGCCTACTTAATCAAAGTAGTAATAGATAAGAGAAAAAGTCATCAATGCTGTAAGAGGAAAAGAAAAATACAATTATTTAAATTAAAGCACCTACAGTTTGGGTATAGTAAAAGTATAGTATAGCAAATGGATTCTTTTCATAGCCTCCCTGGCAAAAAAATGTTTTTGCCAAAAAAATGTTAAGTGATTTTAAGATGGTAATTATAGGGTGTTATATAAGCTGTTCATGAAAAAAAAAAAAGGATTAGCTAAGTAACTATTTTTCAGTAAAACCCATCAGCTGTAAAAATACTTTTCCAAGCTTCCTTTATTTTTGTAACACTATTCCATTATAAGGAGAGGTACCCAAATTTAAGATACTAAATAAGAAAGGGCCATGATTTTTATGTTCTAAAAATTTAGAAATTTTGGTATCCATTCTTACTTAGTGTACATTCAATGAAAATAAAATCATTCAGTGTTCAGGAAATATTTTTTCTTTCAAATCTAGATCCTGAAAGATCACATGCTGAGGTCAATAAAATTGTACGTGAACAGTTCTTGAAATGGAAAGAAAATAAATCCCCAAAAGATTATTTGGAAATCGATGTTGCACACACTTTCTGCCAGTGGCAGTGCTGCCTGCAAGCAGGGTTGCATCTCAACCAGCTGCTTTGTAGACCTCTCCCTGAGCCAGATCTTACACGGTAGGTTTCCCCAAAACATCACATTTGTATATACTTGCTCCAAAGGGTGCTCCTCTAATTTCAATACAATATTAGAATGTGCATATAAAAATGTTATTCAGAGGTTCAACACTTTTTCGAAAAGTATAGTTCTAATTTATCAAATTAATTGCACATTTGTGGCATTATACTGTTTCTGTACTTTTCAGGCAGGTTGGAGGTGTTGGATTAATAACAGCAGTAGCAATACTTTCTATGATCACAAAGCCAAAAATGCTATTATATAAAGCTAAATATTTTCAGTAGCAAATTTGAGGAAAAGAGTAGAAATAATTGAATTAAAAATACAGTATATAACTACTATGGAGTCCTTGATGCTCTTTGAACTTGGTTGTTTGTTTGCTTGCAGATATTTCATTACTTGACTAACATCATCAGTTTCCCTGATGTCAGATAATGAAATGTTTGCAAGTGAAAAAGCAACTAAGCTTAGAGAATGCCAAGAACTCCACAGTTCAACTCTGAGCTATAGATATTTGCTTCTATTTGCTAGAACCACTACTTGCCAACAGTATCACTTTCCAATTTGTATATATTACTAGTAGCATTTGTTTTGTTTTGCAATAATTTTTTTTGTTACAACAAAAATCGATATGTGAACAGTGTGGTTCTGTAGTGTCTTACATTTTAATAAAAATATGACAATATTCCTCTTACTTAATATAGTTGACAATTTTTCAGATTTGATATTAATACATATAGTTATTAAATTATCAATCTTAATTGAATAAATATTACAGTATGTTATTTTTATGGCAGTCTATATCCTTAACCTCACTCCTTTTACTACCAATTATATATCAATAATCATATTTGCAGGGTTTACCTAATTATATAATTCTAATAGCATTCACAAATTTATATTAAATTATAAATTTCTATTATCTATCCTCTTATTAATTTCTGAGTATGCCACTTATATTTCAAAAAGAAAAATTCCCCTTTCTAGTCACATTTTAATACAAATACAGTGGCAGTGCTGCCTGCAAGCAGGATTGCATCTCAACCAGCTGCTTTATAGACCTGTCCCTGAGCCAAATCTTACATAGTAGGTTTCATCATTCTTACATTTAACAATTTATACAATTCTAATACCATTATATTTTTATTAAATTTTGCCTTTCATTGTCTTATATAATACTTGACAATGTTTTTCTTTTTTTCTCCTGCTTTCTTCTTGTTGTTTGTATCTCAATTTCCAGCTCTGCATCCATGTTTTTTACTTTATTCAAAATGTTCTCAAATCCTCTTGCCAGTGTATCTTTTATTCTTCCCAGCTAATTGTCCAACTGTCCTTTATCCAAATCAAAGCCACTTTTCAAACTAGAAAAAACAATGTCCAATATCCAAGGATCTTTATGTCCCAAAATTAATCAATCTAATCTTTTAAATGGTCCAAGGGTGAAATCTTTATACTTCCCTCTACCAATTGAGTCTTATATTGTAGCTTTCAGGGGTCTTTCAATAATAAAATTCTCACTTTTAATTATCATAACACCACACTTTGTTGTTTTTTCTTTTGACAGTAGGTGGCGCTCTTAAATAAGTTTTCACTTTATTCCAAACTTTAAGTCCGGTTTTCTATATTTTAAGATAATAACTTTTTACTCCAATAGCTAGAACACAGCCACTTAATATATTTATGAGTCCATTTTTCTGAATATTCTTCTCAGGGTTATATTTTAAATTAAAAAGGATAGTTCTCACCCAGTTGCACACTGTTATTAACTCCGCCCCTGCACTCATCTTAAGGTGAAGCTGCCTCCGGCTGTGTGGTGGCCATTTTGGCCGCCTCTTCGAGTCATGGCTTAGAGAGTAATAGCCTGGGGGCTCAACAGGGAAGTTGTGTTCTCCCCTGGAACCTCACAAGGCACCTCTCCCTTTGCTTCACCACCCCTCCAGGTTAGTTTTGGCTCCCTCCAGAGCCCACAAACACAGAAAGCCAGCATAGGGATGGAAACTCCATTCCCTTGCTGGTGTTGCCACAACATCACTTCCGGTCTCCCCGTACTAGTAGCATTTGTTAAGCATATCAGTTCAGCCTTTTCTTTTTTCAAAGATGATTCATGTTTTGCTTTTGGGAAATCTATGACAATGAAAGTATTTTTAAACAATCTATTTTCTTTCTAATCTTATATAATGCTATTGTGAGCATCTGTTCCAAGATTCAAAATACATGCATACAAGCATGCTTCCATATCTTATTAACAGATTTGCATTAAAAATTTCAGAATATCAAGAGTAAATGTGAAGCATTTGCTTCAGTTCAAACAATTGGCCCACAACCCATTCTAGTGCCATGGTTTAGCTTTTCAATTCCAGACAGGTGTTTATTTAATTCTTACCTAGATGTAATGGAATTTTCCCACAGAAATTTTAAAAAATATGGGAGACAAGTCTCATATCTTTAGTTCTTTTTTTGAAACCTGACCTCGCCCAATGGTTGATGCTACTGAATAGGGATGTTCAATACTCACTGATTTGGGATACATTTCTAAAATTCTGTTTTCACTTTGTCATTATGGGGTACTGAGTGTAGATTAATGAGAAAAAAATGAATTTCAACAACTGTAGAATCAGGCTGCGTCGTAACAAAATTGACGAAAGTGAATGAGCTACTGAATACTTTCTAAATGCACTCTAGTATTTTCCCAAACAAGGTTTTAATTATAGTGTTTATATAAAACCCAGTTAGGGCACAGCAAGATCTTGGAAAGCAAAAACTGTCAAACTTGGCCAATTCTAGAATGGAACACCAATAAGAAATTCCAGAACTGGAAGATAGATTTGGAAAGTGTAGAACCGGTCAATGTCATCCTCTTCAGAACCAGTGGTTGGGGCATAGACTTGGACTACTGTGATGTTGAATGATTTGCCTTGGATTCAAACTGAGATCATTCTGTCATTTGGGGGATTGTATCCCAGTATTGCTTTTCCCATTTTTTTATTGACTATGAAGGCTACTCCATTTCTTCTGAGGGATTCTTGCCCACAGTAGTATACCTGATAGTCATCTGAATTAAATTCACCCATTCCTGTCCATTTTAGTTCGCTGATTCCTAAGATGTCAATGTTCAGTCTTATCATCTCATTTGACCACGTCCAGCTTGCTTTGATTCATGGATCTTACATTCCAGGTTCTTATGAAGTATAGATCTTTACAGCATCGGACTTTCCTTTCACCACCAGATACATCCACAGCTTTGGCACAGCTTTCAGCTTTGGCCCAGTCTCTTCATTCTTTCTGTAGCTACTAGTATTAGTCCTCTGTTCTTCCCCAGTAGCATATTTGATACCTTCCCACCTAAGGGGCTCATCTTCCAGCGTCATACCTTTTTGCCTTTTGGTACTGTCCATAGGGTTTTCATGGTAAAGATACTGGAATGGGTTGCCATTTCCTTCTCCAGTGGATCATGTTTTGTCAGAGCTCTCTGCAATGACCTGTCTGTCTTGGATGGTCCTGCACAGCATAGCTCATAGCTTCATTGAGCTACGCAAGCCCCTTTGCCATGACAAGGCAGTAATCCATGAAGGAGAGTATCACCATTAGTTCAGTTTAATGCAAGGGAATTTATTTCTAAGACAAATCTGAAAAGACATTTGTATAAAGGGCTTTGGATTGTGCACTCTTAATGATTTTCCTTGTTTGATTGATTTGGTGTGGTTTTTAACACATAGCTCCCAAGTTCTGCTATACAAAACCACTTTTCTTTTTCATCTTTGACAGGCTTTATAATGGGACCCTTGTCCATAGGTTGTATCATCAGCTTAAATCCAGTTCCACACCAGAGAACCTCCTCAGTACATCCCCAAAGATCTACAAGCTTTATTGCAGCATGGTACAGATAGTCAAAGATTCAACACCACCAGGTTTCTTTCAGAAGTCAAAATCCCAAAGGAAAAAGAATAAGAAAATTATTAGTAAATTGCCAGATATACGAGAAAGCACTATGATGGACACTCTACCTTTCTGTAGTACTAACAGGTTTGCAACACTGGCAATAGAGAACTGAGAGCTCAGTATTCCAAGCTGGTTATTGATATTTATCTGTCTTTGGGTTTGAGAAGTTATTTCTCAAAAGAATTAAAGAAGTAATGCTATTATAATGAATTTATTCCTTTGGTAATTGAGGAACATGAAAAATTGCTGAATTGTTTCTAATAAATTTTCAGAAGATATTTTTAAAAAACTAATCTTACTTTGGAAAAAATTTCTGAAAGATGTTTCAAAGCCTACCTATTGTGCCATCTTTTTCATTGTTTTTTTGTAAATGTTTAAGGAAATTACTTAAAATAATACTGTAGATATTTTATTTTATTTTTTTGCTTCAAGATCTTATAAATCTTATAAGGTCTTATAAATCTTATTGAACAAAAGAGACACTTTAGCCCAGGAGTGTGGGGAAAATTGAGGAAGAAACTCTGTCATAACCACATTAGGTATAACTTGATCTGAAGAATCAGTGACAGGCTCTCAAGACTTACTTATCGTACTAAATTATTATTATTTACCTTTATTGTCAGAGTACAACATGTGTACAATGAGATTGGCAGAGATTCTCTTCTTGCATTCAACACAACTCACAGAGAGGACAGAAGTCTTTAAACCAGTTCCAATCTTATTATACTATGTGACCTTGCTGTACAACATGCCGGCCCCAGAAGTCTATCATACTATATTGACATGAAGTTATTTTCCGTTCAGTACTAAGCTTCAGGGAGGTGGATGTGACAGCCCCAGCCCTCACTGTTTGTGGTCGGTCCCTCAGAAAGTCTTTGATCCAGTTGTAGATGAAAGAGGGAAAATCCAAATCAGTCGCTTTTCGATAAGGATACTCAGCAGGATAGTATTGAAGGCCAAGCTGTACTCAATGAAAAGCATCCTGACATAGTTTCCGGGTTTCTCCAGATGTCTTGCTACAGAATGTAAGGCAGTAGCTATGATGTCATCTGTCAACCTGTTCCCCCTGTAGGCAAACTCATGTTTGCTAATTGATCAGGACAAGTCTTTACCACTATCCCCAGCACCCTATCTGGACCTGCAGCTTTACTGGGATTCACAGCCTTCAGTGCAGCTCTCATGTTCGTATATGGTGAGTGGCTGAGAATCAAAAGGCTGGCAGGCAGAGGCTACAAGGTCTGGTCTTTTCACCTCATAGCAGGGAAAGATGATGTTCAACTCCTCTACCAACGAGGCATCAGCATTGATCGTGTTCCTCGTATTGCCCTTATAGCTAGTTAGATGCTGCAGTCCCTGCCAAATTTGCTTCAGGTTGTTACCTGCTAGATGGTTCTCCACCTTATATTTGTATTGTTGTTTTTACTAGCAGTAAAAACTCTTTTCAGAATACAAGTGACACTTGTTTTCCGAGTTTCACAGATTAAAAAATGAATAAATACAAAAGAAAAGGATACAAAAAGAAAAATATAGAAGTCTACTTTTTAAAGGCTTTTAAAAAAAGGTAAGAAATCTGAGTGTCAAAAGACTCTGATATGCAGGAAAAACGTATGTGGTTTAAAATTCTTCTGTTAAATAGTATAAAAATGTACTAGTGGTTAATGGTTTCCATCAGCCATACAATATTAATCAGGAAACAAACTCCATAAGCAGTAGTGGAATCTACTTGCAAGATAAAATAACAAACTTGTGCCATGGACAGAATTTTTTTATACAAAAAGAGTCAAAGTGGGGTAATCTTAAATTGCTTGTTCCCCAACTTCTCTCTTTTGGGGCTAAGCTGCTGTTTATGTAACCCTCTTGCATTCCCTCTTCAAGTTTATGTTCATAATCCTCTACTGCAGCAGTCACCAACTCCTGGTCCATGGACCACTGGTGGTCTGTGAGATTTTGGTGGTCCGCAGAAAAATTATTTGCATGTGGAAGTTTTTGCACTGGAAGTTTTTTTAAAGAAGAGATTGGATAACCATTTGTCTGAAGTGGTGTAAGTTTTCCTGCCTAAGCAGGGGGTTGGACTAGAAGACCTCCAAGGTCCTTTCCAACTGTTCTATTCTATTCTAAATATTGGAAAAGTGCTATTTTATTGAGTTGGACTAAGAAGAAATTTCCTAAGGGTGAGACCAATCAAATTGGGCATGACCACCTGTCACATGACCACCCAGCCACGCCCACCCAGTCATTAGGGCAGAGAACCAATTGTTAAATTATTTGAATCCCAGCATTGAGTACAACCAGATAACATTGATGTGAGTATGCTATGGTGTTTGTGTCCTACATTTGGGCGTCCCAAGATATTTGATTGGATGCTATGAGAATAGA
>NC_142025.1:55145933-55205933 GCF_049901735.1 Notechis scutatus | reverse complement strand
AAATAGTACTTTCTCATATGCAGACATGCCTATATAACTTTCAGAATTGAAACAAATAAAGCTAATGCAGCAGCGGGAATGAGAGGATCATAGATATTAGTATCATAGTAGATTTCAAGACAGATATAATGGTAGTGGGTTTTTCCATTCTCTGAATTCTGAGGTTTCATTTAGTAGGTATAATTAAATCATTTAGCCGGAACTATTTGTTATAAATAGAACATGGCTCCTTTTTACATAAAAGCATCAATTAATATTCAGAGTAATGTTATAGAGCTGTAAAAACAAGCTAGAAATCTATTGTAATTTCAAATTAACTATCAAAATCTTTCTTATATAAGATGGATGAACATATATCACAAAACAAATGTTAGTCTTAAAGGTGTTATATCTACCTCAAACAAAATATCTGTTTTCTGTCATTTTAAGAACATTGCTTAAGCAATAGAAAAGGGGTGTCAAACTGAAGGCCTGCGGGCCGGATTCGGCCCATGGGGTGCTTAAATCTGCCCCACAGAGCCGGCCTTGAAATATCAAAGGACCAGCCCACAGTGCCTCTGCTGGCCAAATGAGCCATGCAGAGGCCCCACGACACCCCCACATGGCCCATTTTTGCTGGCAGAGTGCTGCAGGAAACCGGGCAGCCCAAAAATGGGCCATGAAGGGTCTCCACTCAGCCCATTTTTGGCCGGCAGTGTGTTGCTGGAGGCTGGGGAATTACAATGCTGATCTGGCCCTCGAAGAAATCCAGTTTGACACCCCTGCAATAAAATGTGAAAAGAGTTTTGAGTATGAAACATCTTGAGTTTATTGAGTTTCATATCAAGCAGTTACCATGTAATAAGACCAACCATTCTTACACAACAGTGAAAGTATTTTCAAAGAGCCTTACAAGCCCTGTTCCTATTTAATCCTGCTACAATGTGGGGAAAATACGTACCTTATCAGATAGACAAAACTATCCAAATCTACGATTAAAAGCTGAAAAATCTACTGCATATCTATTTTATTAATCCAACATTTATTAATAAAACTATCTAATTTATATCTGATTATTCATGCAGTTTAAATATAGGCTGCCAAAATTAAGTTTTGTCTGTACAAATATTTTGTTCAAAATCTTATGTGAATAACTTATGTACAGATTTGAATACTAGCTGCAGATATGACAGTGAATTTATTATTTAGAATTATTATTAGGAAATATTGCAGTTAGGGCTGAAGAGCAAAAAGCATGTATGAGAAGCAATACCAAATTCAGTTTATTTCAAAATCAGTCATGCAAACATCTATGTCAGGAGTATCAAATTTGCATCATCACAGTGGTATCACGCAGGGGTGGGATTCTACCTGTTTGGACCAGTTCTAAGAACCAGTTGTTACAATTCTGTGCAGTTCAGAGAATCAGCAAATCTGGCTGCCCCTGCCCCTCCCTGCCTGCTCAGTCACTCCGTATCTCACATGCCTGCATTGTGCCTTCACCTAATTTTTGGTAAGTTGCTATTTTTCCTTTATTCCCCCCCCCCCCATGATCAGCTGTTACGACTTTCAGCTATACCTGGCGATTTCCTGCTTTCTAGCTAATCTAAATTGCTGTTGTAGTGCTTTGCCTTTGCCCAGGCAGCTTCCCCAAGACCCAGTCAGGGATGGTATTCAGAGGATTGGGTAGGGGGGAGAAGTGGCCTGAGAGCAGAGCTGAACCTTACTTAGGACTGAAGTTTCTATTTTTCAATGCAGACTCAGGCAGCAGATTGCAGAAAGGTAGATTTGTGAGTGAATCTGATTCTGCAACCTCAATCTGCCTGCCTGCTTTGGGGTAAAAGTTGCTCTTTTTTAATAAAATATTCAATATTTACATAAATATTTACAATATTTACATACAAGGCACGCCCAGCCAGTCACATGACCATCAAGCCACACCCACAGAACTAGTTAATAAATTTGAATCCCACCCCTGGTATCATGTGACATATCAGGACTTTTTCCCCCTTTGCTAAACTGGGTGGGAGCGTGGCCAGCACATGATGCATCGAGCCCACAGGCCATGAGTTTGACAGTCCTGATCTATGTAAATGATCCTGTAAACAAAATTTATATTAAGAAATATCTGACACTGCTTCCAAACTT
This sequence comes from Notechis scutatus, assembly GCF_049901735.1. Taxonomy (NCBI): domain Eukaryota; kingdom Metazoa; phylum Chordata; class Lepidosauria; order Squamata; family Elapidae; genus Notechis; species Notechis scutatus. The sequence continues at coordinate 55,203,806 of NC_142025.1, read as the reverse complement.
ACGTGCTAAGTTGAAATCTAACAAAATTTTTAATATTATTATAAATTCCTTTACCCTCTTCAATAGCAAACCTGAAATACAAAAAGAAAGATAAAATGCTTAAAGAAAATGTATAGTGAAAAAGTAAAGAATTGGACATCATCCTGAAAACTCAATGCTTATGACAATTTAATTTACTTTACATTTAATGTTATCTAAAATACTTTAAAAATTTAAAAATTTGGTCTCTTTGTTTCTGTATATAAAAGTCATCAAAATCAGAAGGAATGTGGTAGCACTATATACAATTAACAAATTTCATTAAAAGGCATAACTTTGCTTGCTCTTCCTGAGATTTATTCATGACCTTTTATTATCCGGACCCATAGAAAATAATACATCAAGACTTCAACAATTTCAGCCCCCTCATCAATTTTAGCCTTTACTTGTATATGTAATAAATCCACTTCCTTGATGACACAATAAAATTTTACAATATAATAATATAATATAGGAAGGCTGCAGATTGTCATGCATATATACATGCTTCTAGCTTACACCAACACCCACAATCATATTTATTAGAATCAAACTCTATGCTACAATTATAGTAGAATTGCTCAACTAAAGGGATTAATCCAATCCGAGTGGTTTTTATTAATCCAGTAGACATTCAGTAGGTTATATCCACCCAATGAAATCAATAGTCAAATCAATTAAGCAAAACTGATTTCAAGGAATACTTATTAAAAATCACCAAAATCAAATAACAAAGCACCACTGTCATCTATAGTTCACAATTTAGGTCTCTCAATTAGGAAGTTACAATCAAAACTAGATAATGACAGTGTGCTTTCTGAAGGACTAGATGGCAGGTTCATCTTTGTAAGAAGATAACCAACCAACCTGAAGCAAATTCCCACAACCAACAAGCAACGGAATAATGATGCTAACATGGGAATTTTGAATTTGAAGTCCTTAGTTTGCACCTGGTATTAACTCACAACATAACTACGGGATTGCTGGCATTACATAGCGTATTCCTCCGTTTTTGTTTGTTGTGGCCCCATTATAAAGCAACCTCACAACAAACTCACATTTGCCTCCACATTTATACCAATAACTTCATGATAGCCCCCCACCCCCAACTTTATTCACTAGATTAAAAACATTCAAATCCTTTTCATATTTTGTGAGAGGTACCATTTTCTAGCAGCAATGCTCCTTTGATTCTATATAGGACAAATACACACAAAATAAATTAATTGCACAAAATAAATTAATTGACACAAGTTTGATATCGGGACTCAAGATCAAGACAGTACCAGAGGATTTTTAACTTTCCAGAGCATTCAGTACAGATCACAAAATAGTTACTATGGAATAAATAAACCTAGCCAGCACAATTGAGCAAAAGTTTGCTGAACACACCCCAAAAGATTTCAGCCTATCACATAAAGTCTCAACAAACAATGGTTTTTTTTAACACATTACAATTGGTAATAAATTTACTGTGTAATCTGCATCTGCATAACTATTGCTTTCCTCCCATCATCCCAATTTAAATCCTGTATCAGTTGAGCCATTCAATGCATCTAATGAAGTAAACTGTAGTTAAAGTAGCTTATGCCTTTTAATAAATTGTGTTAGTCCAAAAAGGTGGTATCAGATTCCTCTTCATTTTGGCTGCAATAATGGCTATTTTCCCATGATATGATAAAAGTCACTTTTACATCAGTTTTTGAACAGTGTTTCATGAACATATATTTTAATAATATATATTATTATTAAAAAGCATAAATATCGGAGCTATGGATGGCCCTGTATTGATATTTGTTCCCAATATGATGTAAATATATTTAAATACATTTAATTTTTAAAAGAATTAATTTTTGTTCAAATGAAAGAACTTCAACATTAAAATTACAGAAATAAAGTGATATTTCATTTCATATTTCTCAACCATGAATTTTTATTGTTTATTGGAAGATATATTATTATAGTAATATAATTTTATTTGTACAATAGAACACAGAATGTTAAAAATAAATCTTTTTATATCTGATACACTGAAAATCTTTATTTTATCCATTATCTATTTTTCTTCTTGTTCTGTATTAGAGATAAATACTTTTACTTTTGTCCCTTGTACTTGATAATTTTGAGTATGATTAGGATTATTATTATTAGGCATTGTTACATTAGTTAGGAGAGTACAATGCTATTGCAGAGTAGTAGTTTTGCTTCCTATTTACTAGGTTTGTCAGATACACATTTGCATGCTTGCTATGGTGCACCAGAAGAGGGTGAGCTAGCTTTGCACCAGAAAGACACAGCAGCTCTTTCTACAGTGTCATCCAACTCCCCCCCCCTTCTTCCTTCAGAGCTGCCTTGCAAATGTGCACCCCAATTGGAAGGTTCCGAGGGAGCAAGAAGCTGCCTGCCTGCACAGAGCACCAACTCGCCTCCCCACCAAAGTGGTGCCCATTTATCTACTCGCATAGGACATGCTTTCAAACTGCTAGATGGGAAGAAGCTGAGGCAAATGGTGGGATTTCACCCCGGCACACAGTGCTAGAACTTGAGCTGCTGGAGCAGTGATCATCTCCAGCATGATTAAGCCACTGAGCCACTACACCTCTTTGAATAGGATTATTCTATGGAATGCCAATTACTTTCTACACAAATGATACCATACCAATAATAAAATTATTATTATGTTGCATCCAGAATGGTCCTACAATTCAAACGTACATTATTGTTTGAAAGTCATCATCCACCAGGATCATATCAGCTGCTTCTTTACAAACATCAGTGCCGGTCTGCCCCATTGCAACTCCAATATCTGCAGCTTTTAATGCTACCGCATCATTCACTCCATCTCCTGTCATAGCAACTACTTCACCATTATTCTGAAGTGACTAAGAGAAAAACAACAACACCCCAAATGTGTCAAAATATTTTACTAGTCTAAGATGAATATATGCATTTAATGAATATATGCATTTAAACATTGCCTATCTTCTTTTATGAAGCTGAAGATTTCATGAACGCTCTCTAATCATATACCTCTATATACTAGTAAAACTCTTGTGCCTTTTTGCTTGAATCCTTAATTGGGTTAATATGTAAAGTATTATTGAACCAGGGTACTTCAAATGGACTAACTTATAGAATACTGGGATCCATGATTCCTGTAGGAATGAAATTTGGGGAAATTATGGCCACTTCTATGCCATTGGATTGTTATCTCTTCATTGCTGTTGCCACATTAGTCAGCAGCATGCTTATTTCCAGTGCTCCCTAACAATTTCCCAAAAGTCAACGGAGAAGCCAGAAAGAACTGTAAAGTTGATTGTTATTGCAAACCCTCCCTGCCACTTTCCCACTAGAGGAGGGGAGGAGGAAATGGAAGGGGAAGATTTTTAATGCTTCCTGCAAGCCTCGTGAAACTCAATGGGAAAGCTGAAAGAAAGTACCAAGTCGCTCTTGATTATTTTGCCTGACTATGATCATTCTGTTTCTCTGTTTAGGTAAGAAAATATATCTGAAACAAAGACCCAACAAATCACATGTTGTCTAGTATGAGATAAATGTATTAAAAGTTATTTAATTTTGATCTTTGAAATTAATTATATAAATACTGATTCGCTTAAATCAATGTTTCAAAGAAAACATTTTAATTTTAATTATCCCAGACGATTTTTAAAGTTGACCTTTATCCTGAATAACAGCATTCTCTTGAAGAGCTCTAAAGAATTTCAGCTGGTTGTTTTTGAATTAAACAAGAATGCTTGTTTTGAAAATAGATACATACCTTAACAATTTTCAGTTTATGTCTGGGGCTGGCTCTGTAGAAGACTGCTACCTAAGAGGTGGAAATATTAAGATTTTAACTATTGTAAAAATGAAGCTTTACAATGTTAATCTCTTGCTTAGAGAGACCTGCAAACAAGAAGACAACTTAACAGAAAAGAGAAGTATTTTTTCCAGTTCTAAATATTCTTTCTTTTTCTCTAACTACATTCATATGGCCTACTCAGTCTCTCTCACTCTCACATATCCTACCATGATTCCAATGAAAACAAAAAGTTAAATGCTCCAAAACCTACAATGATACTATTTCCTCTTTAAGTAAATACAATGCTCTCAGAAGGAAATATAAATAATTCCATACAATAACAAGAAATTTTTAGAGTTAAGATATCCTGTATACATTACCCTAAAGAACTTTCTAGGAAAACAGCAGTCATGAGACATACATTGTGTTTATGAATATTTACAAAAATTATATAGTAGTACAATTTACATCCATAGGAGTATAAAGAAATAAATAGAGGAAGGAAAAAAAATACATTCTTTCTGTGAAATGATATGGAACAATAGTTGTTGTATGGGATGCATTATGTCAATCAAAAACCAAAAACAACCCTCTTGAATCATTCTTACTAAAATATAAAAAAAAATTCCTCAAGATAAAAAATGAACATGATCCTCTAGGTAAAGATAGAATATTTAACATTTGCACTATTTTGTCAAATGTGACTTTTTTTTTTAAAGAATATTGTGTTGCATTACTGAAACAAATGTTGAAAGAGAATATACAACTATGTTTATTTGTTTCATAACAATAAAAATCAGAAGCTATACATGAGAAAATTGTTGTTCAGGTTTTTAATTAGGTAAATAATACATTAATATGTATAAGCATAACTAGTATATATACTTTCTTAAATGATAAAGCACTGAAATCTACTTCTATACAAACTCAAAAATTCTCTATCCTCTAAGATCACTTCTCAATTTATAATTAACCTTAGATGCTATTTGTGAAAGTTGCTGTATATCCAATGCATCCACTTCTTCACCCGAGATTGATTGAGAACTTTTAGAATACAATCCCAAGCGACTGGCTAGAAAAAGGAAAGAAAATAAAATTACTTAACAACTAAAGGACCCAATGGACTTGAATTCAGTGGAATTGCTGAATTCTCAGTAATCATTTTGTCATCTAATCATATGTGTAAAGACATTGAAAATACACATTCTACTACAGACTAACATACTACATACATACATGTGTACTATGTATGTGTTTGCACGCACCCGCGCGTGCGCGCACACACACACAGACAACACAGAAATTTCCTTTCAGTACATTGCTAGAAAAGTTCAAGAGTTTTAAGAAACATTTATAGTTCCACATTGTCTTTTTAAATAATGCTAGCAAATGCAATAATAAAAAATAATACTTCAGTTTGCAAGTATACAAGTAAATTATTAAAGAAGTTATCATGAAAACTATTCCTGTTTGTACAATTGATTGGTCCTTTAAGAAACAGGCTCAGATAGGCCTGTAGCCTTTACTGTCTTTAACTGTCTTCTAGCTTCAAAAATATTAAAACAGTTTCTTTTTAATAACTTTCCAATAACAGAATCTGAAATAAAATAATTACAGGTGGTCCTTAAACTCTTATCGGTACAAGATAATAGAAATGTGTAATAGGAAGGACAATCATTCTTGTATATTAGATGCCTATAAACTCATCTGCTATTCCAAATATGTTGTGCTAATTTCCAGTATAACAGAGCAAACCAAAATCCACTTTTCTCTGCTTTGTGAATGTGGGATATTACAGCCAAAAATGCAGACTTCCAAAATTCTCTCTGGAATAAAGACTGATTTGGAAATTCCCCATGTATATACCAAACTTCTGGTTTTAATGGCAAAATTTGACAATTTTGCAGCCACTTGTGATCAACTGGGAATCACAAGTTCCATTGTGATGAATGAAATGCAGCTTTCATGGTGTCATCTTTTTAAACGCTTTGGAATTTTACTTTTCTGACTGCTTTTTTAAGATTGAAAAACTTTCAGAACTACAAGTCTACCAACGACTGGGCAACTTTCCTTTCAATCCATTAAAAAAGAAAGAACATTGAGCTTTGTAAAATCTTTATTTTTTGCAATATACAACAAGGGGTGATTTAAGAGTTGTTTAGGGAAAGATTATAAATGTGAAGGCTCCCTGAAACTAAAGACTTTGAAAATTAATTAAAAACATCCTCTTGTGGTGATGCATCAGCAGACTTCAAGATTAATAAAGACAATTATTATATAATTTAGATAAAATAGAAAATCAAACACACTGACAAATGACATGATTTTAAGACTAAGAAAATAAAATATCTGATTGTCACTATAATCAATATGAATTATGGTATTTCAAAATAACTATGTTAAGACATGAAATGAATTTAAAAAATGGAAGAAAGTACAACTATCATTGCTTAGGAGAATTTATGTGATAAAAATACTGTATTTTTCGGTGTATAAGACGCACTTCCCCCCAAAAAAAGTGGGTCGAAATGTCTGTGCGTCTTATACAGTGAATACTGCCGAAGCACTGCCCACCCGCTGGGCCCTACCCTTCAGCCTCCGCCTCCCAGCAATTTGCCTCCTTGCAGCAAACAGCAAGGTCAGCTTCAGTGCAGCCTGATTAGCACAAGCAGCTGATTGTTGTTGGTTGGATCGGCCTCCCAACGATCAGCCCATTTCAGACTGCAGGATTGCCATCACCTATTGTGCGCCCCATTTTCGGCCTTGCGTGCTCCATTTTTGGCCTCTGCACGCCCCATTTTCAGCCTGTTCCAGGCAGCAGGGATCAGAATGGGTGGAAAATGCGGCTTGTGGAGGCCAAACATGGGGTGTGGAGGCCAAAAATGGGGTGCACAATAGGCAATGGCAATCCCTGCAGCTTGAAACAGCTGATCATCGGGAGGCCGATCCAACCAACAATCATCTGCTTGTGCTAATCAGGTTGTGCTGAAGCTGACCAGGCTGCTGTTTGCTGCAAGGAGGCAAATTGCTAGGAGGCAGAAACAGAGGCATATTTTTTCCCCTTGTTTTTCTCCCCCAAAGTTAGGTGCATCTTATATTTTGGAGTATCTTATACTCCGAAAAATATGGTAAATTGTCTAAAAAGTTTTTTTGTTTCAGACACATACCTGTTTTGACAACTGTTATGATAAATGCTGGATCCAACCTCAAAACTACCCAGTGGCGATGAAAGATACAGAGATCTAGGTGAACTGAGAGAGCGACCAACTCCGATACTCTTCTGGCTGAAGTGATCGCCACCAAGAAGGCTACCTTCAGAGTAAGTAGATGCAGGCTAGCCAATCTTAGAGGCTCAAATGGAGCCTTAGTCAGGGACTGCAACACCTTAGACAAATCCCATGTAGAATACCTGTACTACAGGAGGGCAAAGATTGGCCACCCCTCTGAGGAACCTACGGACTGTATGATGATGTGCTAAGGACTCCAATTTTCCACAAATCAACAATGAAGAAATAGCCGCCACCTGACAATGAAGGGTGTTGGGAGAACAGTCCCTATCCAGTACAGCCTGTAAAAATTCCAAGATGTTTGCTACAGAGGCCTCTAACGGCTGGATGTTTGATTTGGAGCACCAATGAGAAAACGCTTGCCAGGTAGCATCATAGATGTGAACGGTGGAAGATTTCCTGGAGGCCTGAATGGTTTGGATCACTTTATTAGAGAGATGGGTGCATTTTAACAAGCTCCACTCAATTGCCAAACTGTCAGTTGTAGCTACTGGGGCTCTGGATGGATCAAGGACCCCTGGAGGAGAGATATATCTTCTTTAGGAATCCGCCAAGGATGAACTACTGAGAGACCCATTAAGTCTGCAAACCATTGGCACCGAGGCCAATAAGAGGCCACTAAGATAATTTCAACTCTTTCAGCCAAAATTTTTTGTACCACAGCTGACAGGAAAGGCAATGGAGGGAAACCTGGAGTCCACCTACTGCAGAGTGTGTTGGTCCTTTCAGCCCTCAGGGAGGCAAATCTAGAAAAGAATCTAGGTAGCTGAGTATTGAGAGGGGTGGCAAACAAATCCACCATCAGAAATCCAAATCTTTGAGTAATTTGCAGGAAGAGGGAAGGGTGCAACCTCTATTCCGTGTGGTCAATAGTAGCTCTGCTGAGCCAGTCAGCCTGCACATTATCCGAGCCAGGGATATGCTCAGCCCGAATGGACAAAAGGAATCGCGCTGCCCATCTACCCAAAGCCTCTGCTTCTAACATAAGGGATTTGGACCTGGTGCCCCCGTGCTAGTGGGCTTTGGTGGCTACATTGTCTGTCAAGATGAGGACATGTGTGCCAGAGATGTGATGATTAAATTTCCTGAAGGCTAATTGGACAGCCCTAAGCTCCAACCAATTGATGTTGTGTGCTTGCTCCTTAGTTGACCAGATGCCCTGAGCCATATGAGAGCCCAGATGAGCTCCCCAACCTGATAAGGAGGCATCAGTCATGAGAATGAGTCTGTCTTCCACCTTGAAGGACAGACCCTTAGAAATGGCTCTGGAGAGCCACCATAAAAAGGAATGCAACATCTGCTTAGGCACTTAGCCCACAATAAGGAGTGACTCTTACCGCCCTTCTTATGAGGCAAGAGAAATGACTAGAGGGCCCTGGCACGGAGCCTGGCCCAAGGAACAATACCAATACATGAAATCATCTTACGTAAAAGTTGGGAAAGATGAGCTAAAGGAGTGGCGCTCTTTCTCATTATACGCTTTACCAGCAGCTGCAGGTTGTCTTGCCTGTCCTGTGATAGAAAAACCTGACAACCCCAGGTGTCAATAGTGGCACCCAAATGAAGCAGACAAGTGGAAGGATTAAACTGGTTTTTAATATTTATAGAAAAACCAAGATCCTGTAATACCGAGATGGTAGTCAGCAGGTCCCTCTGAGCCTTTTGAAAACAAGAGTATAGTATCAAAATATACTGTTACTCAAGATTCGTATTAGTGAATTTGGGTGGTCCCTGACGTCCAAAAGGTTGGCAACCCCTGATCTAAATAACATTGCAGATGCACCAAGAAGGAACATAGGTGCGCTGCCAGGGTAGCCAAAACTTTGGTGAAAATTCTAGGGGTGGAAGATAACCCAAAGGGAAGGGTATTGGACATGCTGCCCTTGATAACAAAACCTTAAGAAACTTCTATGTGAATGACAGATTGTAATGTGTAAATAAGCTTCCATCAAATCTATGGAAGTGAGGAAGTCCCCCTGCCTAAAGCTCTCCAGAATCGACTGGAGAGAATAAATTTTGAAATGCCTGTAAACTATAAATTTATTGAGCCTTTTCAAGTCAAGAATTGCCCTCCACCCACCCACCCTGAGGCCTTGGGGATGACAAAGAATCTGGAATAAAACCCCGTCCCCCGTTGGCCCTCCCGGGACCTTGTTGGACCTCTGAGCTCCAACAAGTGCTGGATGGCTGATTCCATGAGCCCCCTTCTCACCTTATCCCTAGAAATAGGGCAGGAGATAAAACATCTCGGAGGAGTGGAGTAGAACTCTAGTGAAAGACCCAATTTTACTGTATTTAACACCCAGGCATCTGATGTAATCTCTCCCCATTTGTCCACCAATGGGAAAAGTCTGGGAGACATTAGTGTTGGTGATGGAACGGGCAACTTCCTCCTCCTCAAAGGGCTGTTTGCCCAAGAATTGCTGTCTGCCCTTGCCTGAAAGATGTGGAGGAGGCTCAGGACGTAGATTTAGCCTTGGCTAAATGCTGGAAGCCAGATTCAGAGTCCACCCAGAAAAACGGGTGTCTGAAGTAAGGGGCAGGTCAATTCTCTTTCCTCTTATACAGCAATGGAAGCACCTTTCTCTTATCCTTGGTTTTGACCAGGAACGGTTCTAAAGCTTCCCCAAAAAGCTTGTCCTCTCACACAGGGGTCAATGCTAGCTTCCACTTTTTCCTTCCATCAGCCTGCCAATTACACAACCAACACATATATCTGGCTGCCACAGAAAAAGCAATAACTTTGGTGGCAAATCTGGCCCCATGAAGAGTGGTGTCCACTATGAATTCATTTGCCGCTACAATCTCATTGAGATCCTGATCGATACGGATGTCTGCTGCAGGAATTCTCTCTTGTAGTTGCTTCAACCATTTTAGTGAAGTTCTGGTGAAGAACGAGGCTGCTGTAGATGCCTTGCCCGCCCAGGCAGCCATCTGGTGCAATCTCTGGAGAGAATGTTCAATCCGCTTTTCCATGGCCTTGAGGACGTCTTCCAGATCAGAAGGAGCCAAAAAAGTGGAGGCCAATGCTGCAACAGGTGCATCCACCATGGGCACTTGAAGACTCTTGGCAAGCTCTGGACCGACACTGAAAAACCTGCGATCCGAAGACAAGGGATTAGGTCCTTAGCAGGAGACTCCAGCTGCTTCTGAACGACCTTCAAAAAAAGCCTAGGAGATGGGACCACCTTCTTTCTCACCGTAGGTTCGTCGAAGAGAACATCCGACTTGTGGGAGGCTGAGCAGCGGCCTCCTCTTCATCTGCATGCTTCTGATTGGCCGTGTTTCTGGCTTTGAATAATAAAGGGGTGAATAACGTATGCTTGAAACAACCTGTGAACACTGGGATCTCAGGGGTAACGCCCTCATCCTCTGACATATCAGACTGTCTCTTGTTTGGTTCGCCAATCAAGGAATGCACAGCAGCCACAGATGGAGCATAGGCTGATGCAGAAGGAGACACACATTCCTGAATCAAGGAACCCCTTTCTGATGATAGATCCCAGGAAGGTCTCACAGAAACCTCAGATGCCACTGAAGAATGCCGGTCAAACCTATGGATACCGTCAGAGATTTCTTTCCTGATAGCCCTATCAATCAGGAGCTGTAGATTAACCAGGACATCTGTTCAGAAGGCTCAGCAGGTCTAAGACCAGCAGCAGTGGGCATAAAAGTGGCCTCCACCCCAGGCCTACTGCATTCTTGCTCCTGTCAAAGAACTGCTCTGAATCCCCCATGAGGATGGCCATAATGACTTCCCTCAGCCTTCCTTCCAGCTGCATCAGGGGACCAAGTTTGGACTATGGTCCTGGAAGAAGGTCCAGGTTCCTGATCCTGAAGGTCAACCTCACTGTGATGTGAAGCAGGAGAAGTTTCCTTTCCTAGAGGCCTTTTGCACTTTGCAATATGCTTTTCTATGACCTTCTGGTGTTTGGAAACATCCTTCTACTCTGCCTTAGAGGCCTTCTTAGCTGGCTGCTTTCCTGTTTGCTGCTTAAAGCTGATGGAGCTGCCCTGTGATATATCTTGCTGCTCTGGGGGCCCCGCTGCCTCTAGGGGCATCCGCCATCTTGAAAGCAGAAGGCTTTCTTGGACTAACAGTCCTATGCAAGGAGGAGAACACACGAAGGGTTTTAAAAACCAGGGGATAACTTCTTACTTATCCCTAACCTCTTCTTCAGCCCTATGCAACTTCAATAGGAGGTTTTAACACCTCCTACTGGATTCTGAGTTAGGGACAATTCCCCCACCGGAATGAAATAAATTAAACAGCACCTACCCTTTGGTGTCTTCGAGCCCAGCTATACCGAGAGACCAATGGCCTAATGCTGGCCAGGTGCTGGGGTGGACTGGAGGAGCAGGCCGAGCCTCTTCAAAATGACCGTCTCAGGCCTAGAAGACTTTCAAAATGGCCACCGCCAGTCACGAGGTGATTCAAAATGGCTGCTTGTGGCCACAATGCTTCCTGCTTCGCCGTGGAACCCCAATGGAGGTTCCCCAGCTTTTGGCTGCTCCCTGGAGATTAGGGGCAGCTGCTGGGCTGGCCGCCCAAATCGCGGCTCTCCTCTTCGCCGCTGAAGCTCGGAAATGGCCTCGCACTCCAAAATGGCCGCCTGATCTTCACAGCTTCCTCTTTGCCGCAGTGGCCTGAAAATGGCCCTGTAGCCCTTGCCAGCTGCTCTGGACTGCCAGAGCAGCTCTCAGCTGTTGTGTGGTTCCAAAAAACAGCTGGGGGTCAGAGCCGCATGATTTTGAATGTTGAGGCTTTTTTTCCTTTTTTTGCTTGTATTGCTTCAAGTAAGGCTGCCTTTGGAAATTTGCATCTATCCTGGCTGAGGACTGAGTCAAAAGCTGGGAGGAGCCACCCAGAGTGGATGGAGCTAGGCTAATCAGCCTTTTAGACAGACTCAGTCCAAGCAGCTAGGACAAGAGCAACCTGAGCTCCCTTACAAGGGAGAAAGAAATATTTGTGACAAAGTTAAGGGTTAGTTGGATTTTAATAATCATTATGTTAGCCTAGCCATGCAGTATTGAGAATATAGAATAGATACAAATTCAACTAGTGCCCAAAAACACATTTATGGCTTCTAGCACATGAAGCAGGGAAAAAAAGCAAACATAAATGGCTAACTTATCATGAGATACTAGAATTTTGTCAAGGGAATATAAAATAAAATCAAGAGAAGAACTGGTGGCAGAAATAAAATCCGATTACAAATATTGATGGTTGCCTTAATTACAATTATTAGAGATTTAAAGTAGATAAAATAGTTTATCTTTTTGAAAACTGTAACAAATACAATTGTTTATGAATGATCAACATATAATTGCTAAAATGTATAAACTTAATGAAATTTGAAATAGAAGAACAAATGAAATATTGTTTCACTTCTATTTCAAATTTAATTGTTTCAAAATTCAAAAATGGGCTAAAAATTTCAGTTATCCCTCATAGACGTTGCATAAAATAAAGACCTTAGGATTTATGGTTTTGATTATTAGATAGGGTAGATTAGAGAGAGAAGAAAATTATATTGTAACCATAGAGTAAGAGTTAAACTTATAATTGTATTTATATATTTATTGTATGTATGTAAAAAAAATCAGAAAATCTTTGTATGTTTTTTGCTTCTTTTGTTTTTTCTTTCTTTCCTTTCTTGAACTTTTAGCTTCCTCTTTTATGTTTTATTTTTTTGTATTAGTTTGTATTAGTTTTTAATCTCCTTTTAAAAATAAAACATACACATGTATGCGTATGTGTATGTGTGTTTGGGTGTGAGTGAATAAGTAAAAGTGTAGATGAAATGTTGCAATTGTGGAATAGGCAATAATAATAAAGAAAAAAAGTGTACCTTTTAATAAATGTACCGTATTTGCCGGCGTATAAGATGACTTTTTTGCCCTAAAAAACATGCCTCCAAGTGGGGGGTCGTCTTATACGCCGGTAAATACATTGTCACTCGGTGCAAGAGCGACGGGGGCGGAGCTCCGCAACTTGCGAAGCCCCTTCAAGCCCAGCCGGAGTCTCTCTTCCTCCTCCTCCCACCCACCCACCCACCCTCCGCCCGGCTCGGGCGCTTGCGGAGGCCAATCTGGAGGTGGGGTGGGGGTGGAGCGGGAGGGTCTCTGGCGGGGCCGCTTCGCCCAGCCAGCCCCGAGCCGCGTAATGGCCCGGGGAGTGGGGGGAGAAGGTGGTGGGGTGGACTGTGGCGCCCCTCCTTCTGGGCAGCGGGGCGGGGGCGGCAATTTGCTCCTCCGCTTCTCCCTCCCTCTTTGAAAGACCGGGAGGGCTGTGCTTGGGGCAGGGGGAGTGTCCTCAGGAAGTTCCTGATGGGACCCCGCTGGGCAGGGCCACCCGGCTCCCGAGCTGCTTTCCAGGGTCCCCTTGGGAAGAAAAGGGTCCGGTGGGCGGTGGAAGAAGGCGGCGCCCTCCTCCCGCCCCTGTCCCGTCCCGTCCCTCCTCTTGTCCTTTCCTCCCCTCCCGCTTAAGAGAGAAAGATCTGCCTCCCTGCACCGAGCTTCCACCCGCGCCGCGTCTCCCGGCCAGCGCGCGCTTGCGACTTGGGAACCGGCCAAGCGACTTTAAAACCGAGCGGAGGCCAGAGATAGCCGGAATTACCCTCCACACCACACACACACACACACACAGAGAGAGAGAGAGAGAGTTGGCAGCTGTCCATCCCCCACCCTTGGAGTCCCGATGGCACGCACGCGGGGGCTGTCACAAAGAAAGGGAGAGGAATTGAGTGCCAGCCTGAAAAAGCGAAGCTGCCTCTCTAAAGCATTTTGGTGGCTTTGTAAGTTTGGGGGAAAGGGGTTGGGGGTGTCAATCAAGAATTATATCCAGAATACCCCAAGTGTTACAACTTACCGTATTTGCCGGCGTATGAGATGACTTTTTTGCCTTGAAAAGCATGCCTCCAAGTGGGGGGGTCGTCTTATACGGCGAGTATATAACAAAAACTATATTTTGAGTGGAAATGTTGGGGGCTCGTCTTATACGCCCAGTCGTCTTATACGCCGGCAAATACGGTAACACAAAAGTATATGGAATGCAATGTTCTACTTTGAAAAAGCCTTACAGTTTTTTTATTCTACATTTTATACAGAATTAATTTTTTTTAAATAAACTTTATTAGCCATTATCCAAACAACTATTTATTATCATTAAAGATGTTTCTACTTGTCCAGTATTGTTGTGTTTTTACTATGAATAACTAAACTTCATGTTGTATTTATGTTCATGGAGTATTTCTATAACTATCCACTGTTTGTTTTGTCATGCACTGATGGAGTTGCTTGGAAAAACACACACGCAGCTATGATAGTGTTTCCTTAGACTCGTGGTTTTGGTTTTACAGTTCCTGTCCCATTTCATAACCAACTCAAAATCAACATATACTAGCAAAATGATTATTAACAAAAATTCACTGAAGGACAAAAAATGTTGGTTCATACCAATGGCAACTGCAGTCTCCTGTGAATCCCCAGTGATCATTTTTATTGCTACTCCTGAAGTAATAAGCGCAGCAACAGCTTCTTTTACACCAGTCCTAGGAGGATCAATAATTCCAACCAAACCAAGGAAGGATAGCTGTCCAAGTTCAGGACCAGAAGCTAAAGCCAGAACTTTCAAAATAAAAGAAATAGTATTATTAGCTGTGCCACTCATTTAAGTCAACAGAAAATATATAATCACTTTCCTTCAATTATGAGAAGAATGTTAATATGCAGATAGTATCTCAAGAGAGATTTCAAAAAATAGTTTTTTGTAAGCAATCAGTTAATGTTAATATAACAAGAAATAAAACCAATGTGTTTTCCTAACTCATGAGAGAAAATACTACAAAAATGCCTATTTCTGTTCTTTTAATTTAGTAATTTTCTTTAATCTAAATAATTCTATACAGTGTTTAATCAGACTTCCAAGTATTCAACTCTCAATTTTAAATATAAATACATAAGACAATGCTATAAAACTAGTTTCTGGATTAAATGGAAACGTTAACTTAGCCTACTTCAACTCATTCTCTTTTTAAATTCTGAGGAGAAATACTAAAGTTACATTGCCACTGTATGGTACAGGCTTGCTCAGAGTTCACTGAGTTCACCAAGTAATTATTTTCAAATCACAATCCACAAAGAATAATGAGTTAAAACATTACCTCTAAGTCCTGCAGAGCCCATAGATGCTTTCTCTTGCTGATAATGATCTCTTTGTTGTTGGTTAAGTGGTAAGCTATTCCCTTTGTTGTTGTAAGTTGTACAGTATTGAATCACTTCCTCATAAGCACCTTTCATAAAGCAAATCTCTGGTTTATCCTAAAAATATTTATTTATACATTTATTTCAATTATATTCTTTGGGAAAAACATAATTAAAACACAAATCATAAAAACAATAACAGAAGTGCAGCAACTATAACAGCCAAAGTACTGATACACAATTCTTTTTTTTCCCTTCCATCTTGTTTTGGAACTCTCCATTATTCTCCTGAAGCTGGTGTATTATCCTCTTCTCTCTCTCTTTTTCTAATCTATGAGACAACCATCTACCCGGTTTATTCACTTGCTCAAAGAAATTTTGTTTTTCTGCTTTTAAATTTTTTACCATCTTTTCTTGTTCTAAAATATTAAGGTTGTATTTGGTTAAAGTCACTTCCCCTTTAATTTTAATATTCTGTGGTGTTTTCTGTAGTTGGGTTTCTAGGTTTTTAATTTCTTCTTGCAGTATATGCTATTGTTTCCATTTCCCTTTATTTCTTTTGGCTGTATATGATATTATAATTCCACGTGAATAAGCCTTCATGGTTTTGTATTGATGTATGTTGTTTTGTATTCTCTTTGAAAAATAATTCATGTTCCTTCATGAATTTTTGGGTAAGTTCTTTTTCTTTTATTATTTGTGTATTTAAAGTCCATCTTCTTTTTGTTTTCTGTTAATCCCTCCAGATTATTTTAAGTGGATTGTGGTCTGTCCAAATGTTCAGTAGTATTTCGATCTTCTCCACTTCTTTTCCTACTTCCCCATTCATCCAGGCCATATCAATCCAGGACCAAGATTGGTGTGAATTAGAGTAAAAAGTGAATTGTTGTTTCTAAATTCAATTGTCTCCATGTATCTATTAAATTTAATTCTGCTATCATCTAAACCATGCTTTTGGTGATATTTTCTTTTTATTTTTATTTTTCTTATAGTCCTCTCACATAGTCCTTTTTACTATCCACTATTGCATTGTAATCCCCTACTGTGCAGATATTTCTCTGTCCCGTTTCTATAATTCTCTCATGAAACTTTTTATAAAAAGTTTTCTGATTTTCATTTGGTGCGTATATTACCACTAATAATAATGGCTTCTGGGCTATCCATATTTCTGTCATTAATATTCTTCCTTTGGGGTCTGTATAAATTAAATTTGTTTTAATTTCTTCCCTAACATACATGGCTATCCTTTTTTTTTATCTGCTAATGCTGTATATAATTTGCCTAATTTGGGGTATTCTAGATATTTTCCATCTTGTTTTTTAATATGTGTTTCTTGCAAACATATTATATCCACTTTTTATTTAGTTTCACTGGTATTCTTTTTTGCTTGGTCGCCAAATTTAATCCATTAATATTTATCGATAATAATTTATTTTCTTCTCCCATCCTCCTAGTTATATCTTTGTTTTTGCCTTCTGTTAGCCCTTGTGTATCTTTGGATTCTTGCTGTTGATCTCAGATCTTCCTCTTCTTGTTGGTCTTTCTCCTCCTTCCTTCTTTCCTCCTGGTCCCCCTTCTTTGGTTTCCTGTTGTTGTTGTTGTTGCTCTTCTTGACCACTGAACTCATTCCTCTTTGCTGCTCTGATCTTCTTCTGGTCCTACAAATCAATCATAAAACTCCTGTGCCTTCCCTTCAAGTTTCTTCTCTTCCCATGACACTAACATCTCTTCTGGCACTAGCCACCTAAAAACTATATTCTGTTTGGTTAGCTGTGTTGCCAGGAATTGATAGTCCCTTCTCTGCTCCCTCACTCTTCTCAGGACCTGCTTCAATGTTTGTATCTCCTTTCCTTTGTACCTCATTGGTTCATCTCTCGTTATTTTATAGATTATGTCTCTAACTTTTTTCCGTATGAACCTAATGTGTACTTCCTTCAGTAATCTATGTCTTCTGGCATATTTGTACTCACTCTATATATGTTGTCCAGTTCGGTCAAGATTTTGTTTTTATTTCTTTGTAGAGTTTCGACTATTATTTCAGCCATTACTAATTCTAAATCTTCTTCTTTCATTTCTACCACATTCTGGAACCTGAGATAGGAGGCTACACAATCCATCTCCAAATGGATAAGGGAATCTTCTAAATCTTTATATTATTCTCATCCTATGGTCAACTAGCTCCAATTTCTTTTCCGCTTGTTCCATTCATATTTCTACCGCTTTTATTGTTCATTCATTTTTCTCCAATGCTTGCTGGATTGAGCCTATTTTTTCATCTAATTTATTTATGTCACTTTTCATTTCATATTTCAGTTTCCCCATTTTTTCTTTCACTTCACTTATTTCTGCTTTCATTTCACCTTGATTTTTCATCATTGTTTCCTGGAGTTTCATCATTGTTTCCTGTGTTTGTATGCGTTGTTTGTATGTTTTGTGTATTTGGGATTGTACCTTGTTTTTCCACTGTGAGCATCCCTTCAATCGATCTTTGTGTCAATGGAGAGGCAGTCGCTCTTGATATCGATGGGATTGGTGTTTTTGTCCTGGCCTTCAAAGTTGTTGTGGTAATGCTCGTCACTTCTTTTAATATTTTATTTTGTTCTTCTAGAAAGTTATATTGTCCCAAATTAACATTCAATAATGTAGTTGTTATTATCCCTATGTTTTATACACAATTCTCTATATTTAAATCTGTCTAAATTTCTTTTAACGCAATCACAGTTCTAGATCTCCCCTTGTAATATACTTTATAGAGAAGTTAATTAATTATCAATGTTGCTCACTATATAATTAGTCTATTTTTAGTTAAATAAATTTAAGGTATATTCCTCTAATAACAAGTTACTAGTATGATATAACTAAACACTGTATTATAAAATATATACTATAAAATACTAACTTAAACCTTTAACAATATGTTCTTATATTTCTTACTATACAATCAAGCAAACATTTAGTCTATACACTCTATTTCAGATTTATAACCAATTCATTGAAGAGTTCCCCCCTCTAATAATAATAAACCATAAAGTATATATATAGTATAACTAAATATTTCCTAATATCCTAATCATCTATTGTTAATTATAGAAAAATCTTAATTTTGACAGTTGATTATTTTAGTTGAATAAATTTAAGATATATTCCTATAATAACACAATTTACTGGTATGATATAGCTAGACACTATATCTATATATAGCTAAAATATAAATACTGTATTATAAAATATATCTATAAAATACTAACTTAAACCTTTATATGTTCTTATATTTCTTATACAATAAAGCAATCGTTTAGTCTACGCACTCTCTTTCAGATTTATAACTAATTCATTAGAGTGCCCCCTCTCTGGTAATAAGGCATTATATATATATATATATATATATATATATATATATATATATATATATATATATATATATATATATATATATATATATCTTAAGTTTTCGGGTACTTACATGTATGGTATTCAGCTTTGTTCAGGTATTTTCCCACGTCATCGTAGTTGTGCTTTTAAAGTTGTAGCAATGTTTGGCAGAATCTCATCTGCCATCATCAGGCAAATGAGATTCTGAAGCCTGATGATGGCAGATGAGATTCTGCCGAAACGTTGCTACAACTTTAAAAGCACAACTACGATGACATGGGAAAATACCCGAACAAAGCTGAATACCATTCCGTTGGCAGATGTGAGCTCGAGCGAAGAGGATATGCCAGTGAAATATGAGCCGGCATTGCTGAGTGACTTGGATGATAGCCAGGATGAGGAAATGGATTTAACTAGGAGAGACGAACCTGATTTAGTAGAGATGTCAGGACCTTCGATCTCCTCTTCCCCTCTGGCTGAGCAGCAGCCAGGAATAGCTAATCAGGAACACATGCGAGAGTTTTCCAGTGAAGAAGAGAACTTTGAGAGATCCTGGCTTGATGTGAGAAATAGACGGAGATTGAGACGTCAATCTCAATTGGGAAGGAGGCATCGAGCCAGTGACTAATTAAGGAGATTAACACGCCCCATAGAGGATAAAAGGAAATGGCTTGGCTGGTGAAATTCGCCAGAAGCAAAGTGATTAATGGGAGTGAAAATACGAAGAGAACTCTTTGAGGCTTTGAGAATTATTGCCACGTCAGGATTGCCGGACAGAGTTTGGATTTACTGCTGAGGATTGGAAATACCTCAGCAGTTCTCTCGTGGGGGTTTGCTTTTTGGTTTGTGATATTTCTGGCTGAATTTCATTTTGCTCACCTGTAATTAAAGGGGAGACATAACATATATATCTATTTCATCTATATCTATATCTATATCTATATCTATATCTATATCTATATCTATATCTATATCTATCTATCTATCTATCTATCTATCTATCTATCTATATATATATATATGGCATTCATTTGTTTGGGTATTTTCCCACGTCATCGTAGTTGTGTTTTTAAAGTTGTACACGTTTGCAGAATCTCATCTGCCATCATGATGATGGCAGATGAGATTCTGCCAAACGCTACAACTTTAAAAGCACAACTACGATGACGTGGAAAATACCCTAACAAAGCTGAATGCCATACATGTAAGTACCCAAAAACTTAAGAATGAATATATATATATATGTTATGGCTCCCCCTTCAGAGTTCAAACAACACAAAACCAAAAGCAGCCGTTCCAAAACTTAAATCCAACAGAAAGGAGTTCTACAAGATTATATTCCACACGCCCTGTTTATCAAAACAGTCCTGGCACAAATTCTCAAAGCTCCGAGCCTCTGCTGAAAACCTCTGCATGTAATCAGTCACTTTGTTCCTGACAATCTTCCCCCACACAGCTGTGTTCTTTTATACACTTTGAGGCAACGTGCTAATTACTGACTCGCCCTCCCTTCTAACTGAGTTTGCCTCCGTAAGCCACCTAGATGGGCGTGTCAATCTCCCTAAATCAACGTCTGGCCTGATGTTTCCCCACAGCTTGACGTTTCAGCCTCCTTCTTGTTCTGGCATCAAGCCACGATCTGTCAGCTTCTTCGCTCGACTCTTCTGACTCATTTTGTGGCTCAATTGCAGGCATGAATGAGGTCGAGGGTTCAGGTGAAGAATGTCTGTGTGATAACCTCTCATCCCCCTGGCTCACATCTGTGTCTTCTAACAATTCAGACTCCAAATTCTCAGCAGGCTCCAGCCTTTCATCCTCAGAGTCATCAGAATCAAAACTCACAGCAGGATCGATCCTTTCAGTCACTATATATATATATATATATATATATATATATATATATATATATTCCCCAATATTCTAATCCTGTTATTAATTATACAAAGATCTTAATTGTTGACAATAATAATAGTATACATTTATTAAATTATTTCATTAATCACTTCATCAGACACCTTCACCATTAAATGTTCTTATTCTTAGTGGGATTTAAATTATCAGTTAAATTTACTGTGCAATGCACACTCTTCTTTCCTATGAACGTCGATCGTCTTTATTGCATCAGCCACTTCCTCTCCTGTTCCTCTCTATCTTTAACACCGCCGAATGAAAGTGGTCCGTAATCAGTAATCAGTTCTGCAAAGTTCTTAAACACCCATTCCGGCTTCTTCCCGTTCTGAGTCCGAATATCTTGAATCTATTTAGTTCTAATTTCTCTGTCGTCTCCTTGTTTGCTCTATTTCAGAAAATTAGTTAGCTTGGGAAACCCCTTTGCTCCAAGAGACCGCTCTCGCCACCGCCAAATCCCTGTCACTTTTTGAGCTCCAACTCAATATCTCTCGGAGACTACCTCTTCGCCCTTTACTATTTATGAACCTTCTTTTCGGGCTGTCACTTTTCATCACTCTTGATCCTCACACTGCAAAGTCTGATTGATGCCACAGTCTGTTATTCCAAGCTCTTGCTTCCTCTTTTCAATTGGACTGTCGCAACTTCAGATCCACCATTGAAAAATTACAGGCGCTTGCACACTGGACAAGAAGGGCATCCCTTCATTGCAGGGGCAGTCGCCCTCCATCACACTGCTCCTTAGGGTTCTCCACTCCACTATGAATCTCTTCAAGACCTGCATACCCCTGCAGATTTGGGGTAATGGAATGGAGCTCACCGTCACACCGTCACAATGTCACCAATGTCACCACTGGAAGTCTACAATTCCCAAGTCTTAATGTCTTGCACAGTCTGGTGATTACAACAGCTATCAGGACTGCCAGGATTGGTGTTGCTAAGATGTGCAGTCACATCATATTGCTCTACACCAGGGGTCTACAACCTTAAATACTCAAAAGAACCATTTGGACCCGTTTCCCACAGAAAACACCAGGAGCCACAAAACCTGGGTGGGTGTGGCCAATTCAACATCACTCACATCCGCCCAGTCACGTGACACACACCCAAGCCACGCCTACCCAGGTTATGCCACTATCTCCCCCATTGTGAAGTGTGCTAAATTTAAGTGTGCTGCACAAGGTGCTGCAAGAGCAGCGAGCAGGCCATGGAGGGGGCGAGAGCAGTGGCTTCAGCCGTAGCTGGACCAGGCCAATGTCTCGGGATGGAGAGGTAGTGGCGTGTCTCTCCGAGTGACCAAGGTGCGCACAGCACCAACAAGGGGTTTTTCACTCCTGCTCTGGAACATGGAGCGAATCTCCATCTGCTGCCATTGCCCTTATCTTTTTAGCCCAGTCAAGGAGTGACTGGGAGGGGAGGATGAGGGGCAGGGCCAGTCAGTGGTGGGATCATCCAACAGGGAGCCTCAACAGAGGGCCCAAAGAGCCGCATGCAGCTCTGGAGCCATAGGTTGCTGACACTCACTCTATGATAACTTTAGTCTTGGATGGGGTGGCACTACCCCAAACAGACCCTGTGTGTAATCTAGGGGTTTTCCTGGACTCATGACTCCTGTTTGAAGAGCAGATGGCAGTTGTGGCCAGGAGGGCCTTTGCACAACTAAGGATTGTGCACCAGTTACGCCCTCTCCTGGATCAGCAGTCTCTACTCACAGTCACTCATGCCCTGGTCACTTCCCGTCTTGATTATTGCAACGCGCTTACATGGGGCTGCCCTTGAAGAGCATCCGGAAGCTCCAGTTGGTGCAAAATACAGTGGCCTGCATGGTTTTATGCAGACCCCAGTGTGCACATGTATCACCTCTCCTGCAGGAACTGCATTGGTTGCCAATTTGCTTCCGGGTGCAATTCAAGGTGCTGGTTGTCACCTTTAAAGCCCTTCATGGCTTGGGTCTGGGTTATCTGAGGAAACATCTCTTGCCAGTTACATCTACCCAACCCATTAGAGCGAGGAGGTAGGGAATGCTGTGGGTCCCACCCCTGAGGGAGATACACCTGGTGGGACCTAGAAGAAGGGCCAGTAGTGGCTCTGTCTCTCTAGGTCATTCCCCCAGAGATTAGAACGCCCCCCTCATTAATACTATTCCAAAAGGCACTGTAGACCTGGTTTTGCCAGCGGGCCTAGGGCACCCAGAGAGGGATGGAACCCATGAAATGGCTAGTGTGATCCACTGTTGTCGGGGTGGGGGGGAGTTGGTTTTTGTTTTGTTTTGTGTTTTCCCAAATTTTGTTCTATTGTACTTTACTAATTTATTTGATTCTTTTTGTTAGTTCTTATTGTTTTTGTTTTTATTTTTTGTTTTAAATATGATTTTACATTGTGTAAGCTGCCTCGAGTTGCCATGGGTGAATAGGCGGCAATATAAATCAAATAAATAAATAAATAAAAGAACTTCATTTAGTGATTCCAGTCCCAATTACCACTGTAGCCCAAGGATTACTTGTATTGCTTCTGTATCATTTAATTTAAAGAACTGAATAAATTTATATCTTTATATCTTTAAAGAAGATATTAAATGAAAACATAAATTTCCAATGCAGGTAATCTTTGATTTACAACCAAAATTGGGATTGTAACTTCCCTCACCAAGAAATATGGTCCTTAAGCAAATTATGAGCAATTGCATGTCCTTTTTTGTTACTATCATTAAATCTGGCTTCTTTCATTGTCTTTGCTTCTCAGAAGGTCACAAATGATGACACATGACCCCGGGATGCTACAACCAACATAAATACATGGCAGTGCCTGAATTCTCATCCCCTGATAATAGGATGCTATAACATCGTAAATACATGGGTCATCCATAAGTCACATACATGATAGTAATAATTTAACTATTATTAAATGATTAAGCTGAGGATTGCCTATTCACAGGATTATTAAAAGAAATTAAAGTTTCTGTGTTTATTATCTTCATTTTTATTGTATTATGTTTCTTATTATTTTCTTATGATTACATACTGCATTTCCCAAATAGAGATGGCTCATAGTCTCTTGAGGCCAACATTTTAATCATTCTTCCACATTAATTTTCATACTTTTTATCAATAGCATCAGAAAGAACATATCTTCCCCCTAAAGCATCACAATAGTATCATTGTTATTCATTAAACATGAAATTCAGTTAACTGAACATTTAAAAATGCATCACAAATATCAATGACGGCTGATGGTTGCTGCCAGCATCCAAGTACCTTCTTAAACTGTACAATGTTCTGAGTAGTGCAGTTTTTTTTGTAGTCTACTTGTGTTATTCCAGGAAGCTGCAATTTCTTGATGTATTTTATAAAATTCTTGGATATGGTACCAAGTGCCCCGATGACAATGGGTATCACTGTTACATGTTTCATCCATAATCGCGTAGTTTCGATGACAGGTTGCGCTATTTCATGATTTTTTTCCAGTTCTTTTTCTTTGACTCTGGCCTCTCCTTTATTGATATCTATGGCAATATCAATAAATTGTAAGTTTCGGTTTTCGACAACTGTAATATCTGGCGCATTGTGTTCCAAATGACGATCCATCTGTATTCGAAAGTCCCATAAGACCTTCTCATTTTCTTTTTCCACTTTATGTTCCCATGACTTTTCAGATTCAGGTAAATCGTATTTTTTACATAATGACCAGTGGATTAATTCAGCAACTTGGTCGTGTCTAGCTTTTGTAATCAGTTCGTGCACTTTTGTTGCATTCATATATTAAATGTGAAACAGTTTCAACTTTGTTGTTGCAAAGTCAGCAGTTTGGATTGTCATTGGATTTTTGTATCTTCACTTTCATGGCATTAGTTTGTAGTGCTTGTTCTTAAGCAGCAAGTATTAAAGCTTCACTTTCTTTCTTGATGGTTCCCATCTTAACCATGCCCATGTCAAATTGTCATCACATTTTCCGTTAATGTTTTTCAAGTGCTGTCCATGAAAAGCTTTGGTTTTCCATCTATTTAATCTGTCATCCAGCTGTTTTTCCTTATATTCTGCCTTTGTTTCTGTTGTTTTTATAATGTTCTCCATTTTCACAGCCTACAGCAATTTTTCTGTACTTTGGTTCACATAATCATTCAAACTTCATTTTTCTTCTTCTACAGTTTGATGGATTTGCAATAGCTCTCTGCCCCCTATTTTTCTTGGTAGATACAACCTGCCGATGTCACTTTGTAGATGTAAAGCCTGCGTGTTTTCCAGTCCAAGTTTTCCAGTTCAGCCAAAGTCCAGTTGATGATTCCCGCTGGGTAGCATATCACTGGAACTGCTCATGTATTAATGACTTTAATTATGTTTCAAGCATTCAGCTTTGATTTTAATCTTTTGCAGACCTTCCTGATGTATTCCTTTTGCGTTGACTCCATTCAAGATGTTATCTGCTTCCAATATGCCTAGGCATTTGTAAATGTCATCCTTTGCTAATGCTTATGCTTCCATTTCGCAGTTCTATTCCTTCTATGTTCTCCATTTTTCCTTGTTGCATGGATAATATAGCACATTTTTCAAGTCCAAAGTTCATTTTGATGTCATTGCTGAACAGTTGAACTGTGTTGAGTATTGATTTAAATCCAGTGAGGCTTTTCATATACATTTTTAAGTCATCCATGTAAAGTAGATGGCTTATCTTGCCATGTTAGCTTGAGATTTGGTATCCCAATTTTGTGTTTCTTAGGATTATTGTCAGTGGAACTAATGCGATGTTGAACCATAGTGGTGAAAGTGAGTCCCCTTGGAAGATTCCTTGTCTGATGTTGACTTCACCAATGTTCTCCCCATTTGCTGTTATAACTGTTTTCCATTTCTGCATATTTGCTTTCAAAAATGTACAAATATTTTTGCTGATTCCAAAGTTTTCCAGACAGGTGTTAATCCATCTGTGGGGTAATGAATCAAATGCCTTCTTATAACCAATCCATGCCATATTTAAATTTGTTTTTCTTCATTTTGCATTTTTAGTACCATTTTGTCAATGAGCACCTGATCTTTTGTTCCTCTTGATTTTTTATAATTTCCTTTTTGTTCTACTGGATGCAAACTGTTTTTCATCAGATGATTGAATACTGAATTTGCCAGTATTCTTGTAAAAAGTTTGAACATTGTTGTTTTTGTTGTTATTATTTTACACAAAAAATGACAGTGTACTCAGCAAACGAGATAACTATGCTGGGTTTCATATCACAAATCACTAGTCAAACACTTCCCAAGCGTTTAGGACTGCGTAATGTATTGGTGGATTATGCAAGCAGATCCCAGTAAGGTGGCCTTCTGCAGCTGACCAATGGTGATTTTGTCAGTGCCAATTGTTTTTAAGTGCTTGCCTAGGTCTTTAGGCATAGCACCCAGTGTGCCGAGTACCACTGGAACCACCTGCACTGGTTTATGCCAGAGTCTCTGCAGTTCAATTTTCAAGCCTTGATATCTGGTGATTTTTTTCAAGTTGTTTCTCGTCGATTCTGCTGTCACCAGGTATGGCAATGTAGATTGTTGTGACTCCGAGACTTGAACCTAATCAATTAGCAGATGTGGGTTCGAGCGAGGAAGACGATCTGGCACTGAGATTTGAGCCTGCATTGCTGAGCGACCTTGAGAGGAGTCTGGGGGAAGAGGAGGAGTTGAATCTGAGAGATGAACCTGATTTATTAGAAGTTTCAGAGACATCTTCCTCTTCTGGAACTCCCTCCCTGATTGCACCTCAGGTGTTAACTGTTAATCAGGAAAGTGTATCAGAGGATTCCAGCTGTGATGAAACTGCCGGATGCTGGCTGGATGCCAGAACTAGGAGAAGATTGAGATGTCAATCTCAATTAGAAAAGAGACGTCAGCAAAGGATTAATTAATGAGACTAACACGCCCTTTCTTAGAGGATATAGGGGTGCGCATGACTTTGAAATATTTGCTGGAAAACAAAGTGAATCTTGCCTTTGAAAGACTTGCATCTGATTTACTGCGTTGTGAGTTACGAACTTTACAGAATTGCCGGACAGATTCTAGGAGGATTGCCAAAGGACTGTGATAACAGAGCAATTCAATCTTCTGACTCCGGTTTTGTTTACGTAAAGTATTTGACTATTTAACTTGAAGTTTCATCTGTGGATACAGGTGGAACAGAACAGTAGATGATTCACACTTTTTTCTTCTCCACAATCATGATATCCAGGATATTGTGTTCCAAAACTTTGTCAATCTGTATTCAGAAGTCCCACAGTAGTTTTGCATGCTCATTTTCAACCACTTTTTCAGGTTTATGATCCCACCAGTTCTTTGCTACAGGCAGATGGTAGGTGCGAGACAAGTTCCAATGGACCATCTGAGCAACTGTGTTGTGACGTTGTTTGTAGTCAGTCTGAGCAATTGTCTTGCAACAGCTCAGTGTGTGATCGATGGTTTCGTCCACTTCTTTGCAGAGTCTGCATTTGGGGTCATCAGCAGATTTTTCTATTCTGGCTTTGATTGCATACGTTCTAATGGCTTGTTATTGGGCTGCAAGAATCAGGCCCTCTGTTTCTTTCTTCAATGTTCCGTTGGTCAGCCATAACCAGGTCTTTTCCTTATCTACTTTTCCTTGGATCTTTTTAAGGAACTGCCCATGCAGTGCTTTGTTACACCACCTGTCAGCCCAAGTTTGCATCGCTGTTTTTCTGTATCTATTCTTGGTTTGCTGCACTTTGAGCAGCTCCCTGTTGTTAATCTTCATCAAAGCTGGTTGTTGTTGTTGTTGTGCCATACTGGACCAAGTGATACATTGTTACAAGGCTGTAAAAGGTACTACAATATTAGAGATGCCTGTTACACATTGTCCTCAGCTGGGTTTACTTGTCCTTTTTCTCTCAAGCAATTATAATTATGTTACCTTCACTCTAAAATGAAGTATAACAATTTAAATTGTATGATAGCCTTTAAATTGTAAGCTGTCTAGAGTTGTCTTAGCGAGATGAGTGGCATAGAAGTTTAATAATAAATAAAATAAAATAAATAAAATTTAGATTTCTGCCTTTAAATACAATGGAGCAGAATTTAATCACTTATCAAAAACAATAGGTTGTAGGAAAATATTCCATTAAAAGTTTAGTAATGGACATACCTGTTGGATTCTATGTAGACACTTAACAGCCATCCATTTTTGCTCAGAACTGAAAGGATATTCTGCTTTTCTTATGTAATCCTGCTGGATTCCATCTAAACCCATCTATAACAAAAGATATTTCAGTTCTTCAACCTACACCCTTGACATCCTACTCATTTTACATACTTATGTTATTTACATCATTTCACTACTTCATTTATTTCTTTCAATTGTATTCACAACATTCCTTACTTTTAATTTCCCTTCAATACTTTTTATTAATAAAGGTTATAACTATAGTTATGTAGTCCAATTTCATTTCTCTATTTCACTAAAATTATTTCACTTGATTAGTAAAAATATTTTGCTAAAATTTGTTATCTAATGTTAAAACTATAATGAAAGAGTCAACATATTTTATTTTTCCAAAATCTTTAGATGGTCTATCAGAATTTTATAGAATCCAGACATGATTTTTGAAGCGTACTTTATCTCAGTCAAGAACCACTGTTTAATTATTTATGCAGATAGACTATTCTGTTATATTTTTATTTTAAAAAAATCAAGGGTTAAAATTATTGTA
Organism: Notechis scutatus; assembly: GCF_049901735.1. Classification (NCBI taxonomy): domain Eukaryota; kingdom Metazoa; phylum Chordata; class Lepidosauria; order Squamata; family Elapidae; genus Notechis; species Notechis scutatus. The sequence goes on along the minus strand of NC_142025.1, from coordinate 55,175,527 downwards.
CATTAATTATAATAATGAAAAACAGAATACATCTGATGTTTTGCCTAACAGAAACATGTAAAGGTCCAATCTTAAAACCTTTGCATAAAAAGAGTTGTGGTGGTATTTTTTAATACTGTTGGCTTATTCAGCATCAGAAGTTGAACATATTCTATACCCTACACTTAATTGCATACACTTCAGGTTTCCACCAGGTTCTTGTATTCTATCCATAGTATTATTTCTTATGTTATCAATGCCTATAACCAAATCATAACAAGGTAATTTTCCTTTTTATAAAAAATGCTAGTGCCTAAGCTAAAGAAGCTTAACACTGAAGTTTTTATTAATTCTAGAACCATTTCAACTTCTAGAGACTTCAAATCATCAACTATTCTTTATTATTCAAACAGTAACTTAACTGATTAATTTATGACAATTTAGAAAAATTGAAATTAAAAGCTTCAAAATTCAACAGATAAGTTATAAGATGATTAGAATTTGAAATCTTAGCATTTTATTTAAAAATACAAAATATTTCTGGTTCACTATCAAAGAAAAATTAGAACACAAGCACTTTTTAAGGCTCTTGCTATATCTATTAGAACTGCTAGTTCAGTTTTTTAATTGGATTTTATTCATTGGATTGCATTATATATTTATATATCTATATATAATATGTGTTTATGAGCACATATATTACTTGTTGTTGCATTGGTTCAGTTTTCATAGTAAGCTTCAACTAATAATAACATTTATACAACAAGTAGTCCTTGATTTGCAAGTTTGTTTAATAACCATTCTAAGTTACAACATCACTGGAAAAAATGCCTTATGACAATTTTTCACAAGATTATTGGGGTCCCCATGATCACATGATCAAAATTTGGATATTGACAACTGATTCATATTTATAACAGTTGCAGTGTCCTTCTAACAAGCAAAGTTAATGGGGAAGAAGATTCATGTTAGTCAACTATGTGACTAACTTAACAACTGCGGTGACTGACATAACAACTGTGGCGAGAAAGATCATAAAGGGCACCAAAATTCACTTAACAAATGTTTCACTTAGCAACAGAAATTTTGGGCTCAATTGTGGATGTAAGTCGAGGACTACCTGTCTTACAATACTTTTGTTAGTCTAACGTTCTTTGTCCCAAACAACAAGAATAATAATAGAATCACAGCTTATCCTGTATGGTTTTTTTGGAAGACGTGTTTTATATTTTTAGATTAGTATCACCCATTGGTTCAGTGCACTTCTTACCTTCATAGCAAGAGCAATTAAGGCTCCTTCAGTTGGTTTTCCCATTAAAGTGTTGTTTCTAATTATAGCATCATTGCACACATACCCAGCCTACAAAGAAAAAAAATGTTACTATAAAAAACAAATGTTTCTATTTCAGAAGATAGTTATTTTTCTGCCAGGCTTACCTCAACAATTCTGCCAATAGATGGTTTGCTAAATCCATGAACAATATCACCTTCAACAATGACTTCCCCAAATCTATTATAGCCCACTCCAGTAACCTGTGATAAAATAATCAGCACAATTATCAAACCTTATGATCTTAAAAATAATGTAGGAAAAGTAATGATTTGTTAAACACAAATCCTTGATTCTCCCTTATTTATTTAATGCATGGCATATCATACATGGACTAGAAATATATATTAACATTTCAACTAGATTGGTAAAACACAATAAAATATGTTTTTAAAAAATCTATGTTCAAATACCAATGTCTAGGCCATCTAACCATTGAAACACAGCATATACTTCTGGTTTTCAGCAAAAACTGTCAATGCGAGAAAATTGTTTAATTTAATGACTGCAGCATTTACTTAACAACTAAGGCAAATCATATTGAAAAATTGTGCCCAGCCGTGTGATGCCTTAACTTACAGCTGCAACAATTTACAATCATAATTCTAGGTTCAATGATAAACAAGGATTACATGTATAAATATATAATTTTGAAATAACTATCCAATAGTCCAGGGTTTCTCAACCTTGACAACTTTAAGATAAATGAACTTCAACTCCCAGAATCCCCCAGGCAATACATTGTAAATCCACATATTTTATAGTTGCCAAGGTTGAAAAATCCCAATTAGTCATAGAGGCTAATTTTCTCTAATAACAGCTAACCCCTAGGAAAAAGATTTCAGAACAATTACCCTTTAGTAAACAAAGTGTCACTGATGCTCACATACCTCAGCATGTAGTCCATCTGCTGTGAATATATGAGTAACAGTCATTTCATTTTTTGTCAGTGTACCAGTTTTATCAGAACAAATTACATTGCAACATCCTAGAAAGCATAAACAATATTATCAGTTTATTATTTGTGAGATTTAATTAGATAATGGAATATAAGAGCAAAATCTCTATCAAGAATCTAAAATAACAGAGAAGAATCATTGCTTAAGTCAGGGATAAGAAAAGTCCCACAATCTGTGGCGTAGCCATGTCATAAACCTCCAGGGTTTCAGGCCAATTCATTTTTAAAGAGAGGCCTTATAAAGTTTTAGCATAATTTATGCTGGAGCTGTACTGTTCACATTCCATCAGGAACAACTGCAAGGCAGCCGATTCCACCAATTTGCCCCTTTGACCAAAGGAAGGATTGGGATGGCCAAGTTAACAAGCACTTGCAGGTGCTCTGGATGAAGGATCTGCAAGTGTTGCTCTGCAACAGCCACCATTTGGCTTTTCCATTTAGGAAGATGAAGACTATCATGATCCAAATCTGAAGAAATATATATTTCAAAATATTTTACTGGCTCCTCTTCATGATTTGGATGATTACTTTTGGAGCAGAACTTTGGATTGGGGCCTGAACTAATGATATACTCTAAGCAGCAAAAAGGTTCTTAGGTCCAAATTTATTCCTGATTTTTGGGTTTAGTTAAGGCAAGTCAACTAGTTTTCTCCAGATGAAAATACCAAATTCTCTCTTTTACACTTTTTACACTATTTATTATTAAATAGACAACATTTTGTCTATTTAATAAACTTCAGTTGTCAAACAGGTATTCCCTTAATAACATATAGTCATTCAATCTAATGCTTTGATTTTAGAACTGTTGTCTCAATTAAAAGAGTAAACATGGATAGATATATCTCCTAAGGAAAGGTTCTACAACTCTAATCATGCAAATATAGTAGTTTTCATTGCTATTCTAAAGCTTGGTTTTCTATCTGGGTAGGTATCATTACACTGTGAAACACAGTGAATACAGTTAAAGCTATTTTTGATATGGTACAAAAGCTTGGCTATGGTCAATAGCTATATTACTGAATTCTGCGCCAGTTCAATGAGTTATATTTTCTCTTCCAAAAACAAGGCCTCATTAATATACAACAATTCAAGCTTAAGTCTGCCATTTTAATTGCCTGCAGATTGTTTCTTGCAATTTTTAAACACAGTAAAAATATTCATCAGCATATATAGAAATGACAGTTACTATTCCAGAAATAAAAGGGCTTAATATACTTTATTTAGTGGATTTTTTGGAGCACTGCTTTTTATCCAACATGCCATTTATACTCAAAGTATTTTTAATACATGTTTAAATTATCCCTAGATATTTTTAGCAGTCTTGTATATTATAGTTAATCTTACCTAAAGTTTCAACAATTGGCAATTTTTTCACAATGGCCTGTTTCTTAACCATTCTCATTACACCAAGAGCCAATGTTACTGTTACAACAATTGGAAGACCTTCCGGGATGGCAGCAACAGCTAAACTGCAATATTGAAAGAATATGTTAATTAAGTTATATGTCAATATTAAATGCAGAAAAAATGACTTACACAGTTAAATTAGAGTATTGACAGATTTCATGAATAATTGCATTCAAAGAGAACTGGGGAGCTGACTGGTGTTTTGCTTTTTTCCTGTGAAATTTGAGGTTTCTAAAGCAGAAGCATACTTGTTAATCCAAAATTAATTCAAGTAGCATAGCTTAACTCTAAAATGTTTATTGAGATTACCACAACTTCCAAAACTCTTTTCTGCTGTATCATAGCAAGAAAAGTTAAGAGTCAACTTAAGTCTATATGCAAAATTGGGATTTCCCCCCCCCCCCCACTTATTTACACAGAGACGGAATCTATTAAATATATGACAGTCCTGAATGTAAGTTCTGCATTTCATGATGTTCTTTAGGGAATGAAATCTGTTTTTGTACAAGATAGTGGGCATAGAATAAGAATCTTACCTGACACCAATGGTAAACATGTCAAGGATATGTTTTCCTTGCAACCAACCAACTAACATAATTATTCCTATAAAAATAAATAGAACTTATAAACATCAATCCTTATTGATATTAACACCCTTCCCCACAATGCGTCCCAAATATTGATGATCAATAATTTAACTGATTCCTTACCAATTATACCGAAAGAATACAAGGAAAGCTGCTTCCCTAGTAGATCCATGCTTCTCTGCAAAGGTGTCTTTGGTGCCTTTATTTAAAAAAAATTGTCAGGCTGATATTATTAAACTCATTGATTTGCTGAATTTGCACAGTTGTTTCACATTCACTGAAATCATGCAAAAATTAGAGGATTAAACTATTTTAAAGAATTCCTTAGAAAAACCTTACACCTGAGAGATATGAAAGAAAAAATATTATAAATTTAAATTCTAAATCTTAAAGAATCTAAATTCAGGCTAGTATCCACTTCAAATTTTGTACAATGTTTGAACTTATTTCTGTACATCTGTATGCAATGATATAAACTATTTTAAGAGTATTGATATTAGTCTGCCATGCAAGTTTGAAATTATTCAGGAAAAAACATTTCTGCATAGGTAGCATAGGTAGGCTGCAAATTATGACCTCAATTGGGATTGGAACTTCCATCAGTAAACAATTCAGACTTAGATGACTCACCGTGTGACCACGGTTTAGCAGTTCCAGTAGACCCAGGTGTGGTCCTTAGGCCAAGACAGTGCTGTTATTAGGCAAGGATCTCATGCTTCTTCTGCCCTGCTGTGGTTGTCTTAACTTCAATTCCTCCCACTCGCCTATCTTCCCCCATCTCTGCCTTTTTGTATGTCCTGCATGCCTCCTTCTCCCTGTCACTGCTGCATCCCACTGCCCACCGTTGCTATTTTCTTCCTCCTGCTTGTAGAGGGGGATCCAGGTGCTTGGCAAGGCAACTCTGGGGTGCACATATTGAGAATGGGGAGAGCCAGTGATAGTTTCCTGGGCAAAAGTGGAGGCTCTTTGGGATGCATGGTTGGGATGGATTTGGAAGAAAGGAAAGGACTGTAGGCTTTTATGAGTGCTGTGTACACTCTGCAACTCACACAGCAGCCAAGGAACCGCTTCTGATCTCCCTGCTGTCAATGCATGCATCCCAAAGCTGCACCCTTATCCAGCACCTGGATTCTGGGCAACCAGCAGGAGAGGAAAGATGGCAAAGATAAGCCACCAGTAGTGGGAGATATGATAGCAGGGGCAGCAGAGGTAAGTGGTGGAGTGCTGGGCTACCCAAAAGAGCAAAGATAGGGAGAAGACAGATGGAGGAGGAGGTGAAGCACCCCTGCAGTCATGAGTGTGGGTGGGCCCAAATTTTGATAATGTGACTTCAAGGGCACTGCAATCACCATAACTTCAGGCATGAGTTGTAAATACTTTTATTCAATACTATTCTAACTTCTAACAGTCATTGACTGAATGGTTATAAATTAATAACTAGTCAAGGTTTATATATTAGTTAAGGTTTACATTAATATTATTTGTGAAATGTTACTTACTTCTTCTGCTTGCATCATTTTGAAAACCTCGCCAAATTCAGAGTTTTCACCAGTTCCAATAACTATCCCCTACAAAACAGAAGCAAAAAGATTAGAAGTAAATTGTTTAAAATTGCTCTATTCAGGAAGTCAATTTGGTTTGCCTAAATTTAATTTTTAGAAAAAAATACAAACAAATACTCAAGGATTCTGAACAGTTAAAGCAGAACTAATCTGTGTTGACTAAATTTCCAAATACATTCTTAGAAATATAAGATGTACACTACAAAATGTAATCAATGGTGGTCTAGTCTAGTATTCTTTGCAACAAAGAGACAGTAAGTGACTCCACAGAATCTGACATACAAAGTTTAAGTTCTTAGTTGCATTGATTACTCATTACATAAATATATATTTCAGTTATGATTCCATCTTAATTAAAATAAATATATTTAACACAATTAGTTTCAAAATAATGTCAGCATTCCAGGGAACCTCCATTCCTATCAGTAACTCCGAGACAAGCATAATCTCAAAAGTACCTTTATTAGAATAGCACCTGGCACATCTGTGGAATTTCGAAACTAAAAGTTTCCCGGACTTCCCACAATGACCCAAACTACAAACCATCCCCTTTTCTCTCATCATCACATCACATGAACCAATCCCAAAGTAACTTCTTTTTTGTTTCTGCACCACACTCTATGACCTTGAACTAACAAAAGAATTCTATTTTGTCTACTTAGAGTTACCCAATAAAAATCACCCCCTCCCACTTTCTCAAGCTATGTGGCAGCGATAAGGATTCCAAAGCTGACAGTTGTGAACAATTCATTTTTCAACACTTTCAACAAATTACAAACAGGCAACTGAAAATATTCATGATATATTTTCCAAAAATATTTAAAATACATATTCTATCTCTGATCTATTTTTTTAGAATTAGTCTGATAACCTTTGAAGAAAATTACCTTGGCTTTTCCACATCGAACAAGTGTTCCCATAAAAGCAATATTGCTTCTTGATGTCAGATCTCCATTCATAGCAGCTGGTTGGGGAGAAGTGCATTTAGAGCACGGAGTTGTCTCACCTGTCAAACTCGATTCATCAATAGAGAGATCAATTGCCTTTGAGAGCAAACAGATAAAATTAAAAAGTGCATTCTATTATGCATTATACTTTTTTAAAGTGGTAGGGGCTGTACTTAACAGTGAAACAACTGTTCTATTAGGGGATGGAGGATAGTGAGCAAAATTGAGATGTTACTTAAGTAAATCCTTTCATTTGAAGTGCCCTATGTTGTACTTATATTACACATTCCAGAGTAACTTACTTTAGGTCTCATCTCTTTGATTTTATATTATTAACAAATCATACTATAGAAACAACAGGAAAACAACATGTATAATCAGAATTCAGGTAACACATTACTTAGGGAAACAAATCCTACCTTTGAAAGCTTTCCACTTTTCCTTTTTCACTTATAAATATATAATAATGCTGTTAGGAAATTCATAATGAGTTAGCTCTTTAAGATGACTGAATGACTCAAAATTAAAACTATTAAACATTCTGTCCTGAAATATAAATTGTATCTTTTGAAAATAATCAACAATTCATCTAAATATCTTAAAACCTTAGATAAGTATCACAACTGTTCCCCAAATATTTACAAGCATAATCATATCTGGTATTTCCAGGGTGACCTAAAACCACTAGATGAAAATGTAATAGAATTGGATTATCAATAGTCACAAAAGGAGCATAAAATAGCTCCAACAGTAGGAGGAATTACATTTTTACTTGATACAATATTATAGCATTCAGTTGTTAAAATTGGCTTATGAGTGCACATTGTTAGAAATCTAAAGAGAAGTCAGTTCTATTATTTACTATCATTGACTTCATACCTCAAATAAGCGCAAGTCTGCAGGAACTCTATCACCCACTGATAGGCAGACAGTATCTCCAGGAACTAAGTCTCTTGCAAGTGTATGTTCTACCCTTCCTTCTCGAACACTGGAGAGACATAAATAAAAACCTAACAGAATATATTATTCCTTCACATTTATTTTAAGAATTAAAAAGAAAATACCTTTACATTTAACAGCTAAATAAGACCACAATGTACATTAGTCCTATCCTGATGGTATTCTAAAAAGCCCTAATGACCTGTAGAGGTAGATGGGAATGACCTTGGAAGACAGGAGGAAGAGCCACAGACTAGATAATCATCATGCAAAAGGTATCTCAATCTACAGAAACAGAGGAGATGTGGGAAGCATTTTAGATTAGACCCCCACTAGTTTTCCACTGAGTAGAAGGAAAGGAAGGGAAGAATACTTTCAGATTGGCAAGATTTTGTTAATTTAACTTTACAGTAAGGATAGAGAGAGTATCTATGTGCTTCTTCACTGGACTATCTCAAAGGGCTAATAAGACTTGATTATTTTCCAAAGCTTTGGGTTAAAGTGATTAGAACATGTAAGATACATTTGCATGTATAAGTGTGGATGACCAGATTTATCATTTTCTACCCCCCCCCCCCTTTTAAAAAAACATTTCTACTTATATTGTATTTTCTACCTTCTTTAGTTTTATGTAAGCTACCCAGAGTCAATCTGGGCTTATGCAATGCCTACATTTAATAAATTAAAACAAACTATAATTATAATCTTTGACTACCCTTTGTGTATACTTCTGGATAAAATTTGATTGATTTGCTATACTAAACATCTTCCCTTTCAGATATTTGTTCCATTTGAAGTAAAAATTGTGACTGAAGTTCATCAATATGAACAGAAATCAAAATGCCAACTATTTTTTCTCCTTTATTAAAATTCCTTTGAAATTTGTATCATGAATGTTGAATATTAAAAAAACATAATGTGGTTTTTGCACAATGATTTTTCCACATCTATAATTTGCCAGATTTTTAATGAACTATTGTACAGAATCAAAACTATGGTCAGGAGCTGTCTTATGGAATCTCTTTAAAAAGATCATTTTAGAGAGAGCTGGATTAAAAGCAGGTTTGCGTGGACTCATACAAATTGATGGAATTTAAGGTATGCATGTTTGAATACAGGTCAGTATAATTTAATAGCCACAAATTCCAGCAATTTATATATAAATGATAAAAACCTTAAAATATGATATATTTGAAAGATTGTACATTTTTATTTATATGACTATGAACTATTTCTCTGCCCATATGCACATTTTCAACAAACTAGATTCCCCCTTCAAAAGGTCAATTATCATCTGGTGGCTCAAAAGTGTCTGCATTCGCTATTCTTTCAATGAAAAAAGAACATAAAAATATGTCATTTAAAGAATCCCCGCTCATCATTTATTTTCAAAGAATATTTCATACTATTCTTCACTCTAATCTTTAGATATAATTTAAAATTAAATTGAAATCATCAAAATAATTACTGCTAAACAGAAGCCAATTCAAATAAATCACAGGTTCAGTCATTTTGCATAATATGAAATTAGATGTGCATCTTCAGACATGTCACATACATGTAAAACCAGAATAAGCTACTCCTTACCAGTGACATTCTGGAGGTACAAGTTTACTCAATTCTTCCAGAGATTTTTCAGAACGATATTCCTGCAAATACAAAGCATGAAATTAGAGACCAGGCTTTAGTATATGCACAAGATTTCTGAATGTTTGTACTTCCGTAGTTGATTTGGTATTTTCCACATGTGCAAAATTATTAACTGATATTTTTTTCTCTGAGGGGCAGAATTAAATTTTCAGCACAAAATGTAATTGTTGTAGTGGATCTTCCCAGGTCAGCCCAATCATAGGACACCAAGTGACTTTCTCATGGCAGCTGGCCGCCTTCTTTGGAACAATTAATGTGACTGGTTATGGAGTGAACTACCTAGCTCTTCCCATGTGGCTCACACTGATTTCTCCACTCCAGAAGTCTCTTTCACAATTTGGGTAAAAAAGTCAGTAAACTGCATCACTGAATGCTATTACTGCCTCCAGAAGATCAGTCATAATTCACTTTAATTACTTGACAAGAACCATTCCATGGCATAATCAAGAAATGACATCCAGGACTTATGGAGAATATGGCTAACTGAAAATATGCACGGGAAGAGATCTCCAAAGAATTTCTTCATGGAGTGTTGCTCTTTTATCTTTTAACTGAAGGGACAGATATCCCATCAGTTTTTATGACCCACCCAGTTAGGATGTGTCAACGAACTTCCCCTCAGAACCCTTCATTACAGCTATAAGCCGGCGAATTGCTTCTGGAATTGAATTCCGAAGCTATCTGCCTGCCAAAAGCTGGGAGGGAAGGGGCTGCAATCTGTTCGGGGGTTGAAGAAGCCGTCTATTTTAAAATTCATTTTCCAAAAATAAATGACATCCAGAAATTTCATGTAGCACTATTATTCTGTGTAGGTACTTTTACAATGAATATTACTACAACCTGTATTACATGCCTATTAGCAAAAGTGGAATCTGTTGATTACCAAATATTGATAAACATACTACATGCTATATGTGAAAATAACATGTATTGCAAGTTACACCTAAGAAAATATAGAACAGAAGGGACTCCATCTTTGTTCAAGATGTGACCTTCTAGAATGATTTCTGAACACTTATATAAGAGTATTTAACCAGCATATCATGTTATTCTTAAAGTGAAAAATATTATGTTCTTGGCTGGAGTGGGGTTGTATTTTGGCTTGAGAATTAATGTAAGAAATGCTGGGTCACTCTGACATTAACGGAAGCTTGTTAATGACTTATTGTGTTAGATGAACATAACGGGAAATATGGTGATGGGAACAAGGTGGTTTCCAGAGATGATTGTTTGGGAGGAGTTTGGGAGGAGTTAAAGGATGGAAAAGTACCCAGGCTTACCCATGGAAGTCCCTAAAACCCTTATGTGAAAAAAAACAATGTGATATCCTATAAATGATTGTAACCATCTTAAGGACGGTGTCTCCTCCTACTCATTTGGGAGAGGGGGTCCTATTTGTAAATATCTTGAATAAATATAGCTTCTTACAGTTTCTTGGTTGTCAAGTCTGTTTTTTTATGGCAAATCTCTCACTGCATTTGCATCAAATATGGGAATAAAAAGATACTGCCTAGAAAACTGCTATAGGTGAACCTGGAAGAATTTCTCATGGGAAAAAGAGGATGATCCTAAGCTCTGAGGATTAGTCTCAAAATTCCCAAATCTTGTTAAATTTTAGTATCCAATTTGGGGCTAGAATGAAACCCTTGAGAACCCAAGCCATATTTTTCAGTTTTAATAAGAATGCTAATTAGAATTAGAATGCTCTTTTTCAATGCTGTTGCAACTTTGAATCATCATTAAATGAATTGCTGTAAGTCGAGGACTACCTGTATATGCATGTATAATATGCCTCCGGCTCCTTCTGTGTGTGTGTGTGTGTGTGTGTGTGTGTGTGTGTGTGTGTGTGTGAGAGAGAGAGAGAGAGAGAGAGAGAGAGAGAGAGAGAGAGATTCAGATTTACATCAATAATCTGGATCAGAAAAAGTATATCAATATTTTTCCAACTGTGAGACCTATCCCAACATATTTATCAATAGGTTGCAAAAGGAAATTCTTCTTTGCAAGACATTTCTTTATAAATTTAGTCCCTCCTTTCCTGTATACTCTGCTGGATATATACTGTATTTCAATACATATTTCTATTTTGAATCAAAGATATAAATACATTAAAAGGAAGGAAAATAGGAAAAAATAAATCTACCAATAAACTCTTAAATGTTTTAATTGCCATTAAAATTTTAAATACATAACAAATAGTGACTGGAAAGAAGCAAATAAGAAATTCCTACCTGAACAAAGGCAACTGTAACAACAATAAGTATTGCCTGTAGAAAGATGATAAATGCTACTTATATTTTTAGCATCTTAGTAAATATGCAAGTTAAATACTATGCAGAGAAAACAAATAAATATCCAGAAGATATTAGGAACCAAATTTAAAAAGTAGGCAACTTCAGTTACATTTTGAGTTAGGATTCCATTATTACTAAATCAAGTGAAAAATTTATTATATTGTCAGTATGTAAAAGAATAGAAAATGTAATGAATTAATTCTGGGATCATTTAGACTACATCATTATTCACATACTTTTTTTTGTTAAGTCTCTTAGGCTTACCACCATTTCAAATATATTTGTGTTTTCTCCAATGTGTCTAATAATATTTTTACACAAAAGACAAAGTTGGGGACACATCATTAATGGATGTATACCATGAAAACCAAAAACATTTTTCAAGATTTTATTGTTGCCAATATCCAGACAAAGATTTATTTTCTTATCTAGAACCATTCAAAAGAAAAAAAAAACCTGAAAAATGAAAAACATGCCAATTTTCTTTTATACTACCTTTTTCTTAAGCTAAGTTACGTACTGTAATTTAGTAAAATATAACATTTAAATTCCAAATATTGCTTCTATGCAAAACATGAACCATTCCGTGATGATTCCAGATAATCTGTTTAGACTGAATGCTCTGGGTCCAGGCATAAGTAGAAGTGTTAAGGGAGAGGCAAAATAAGTAAAAGTTAAGGACATTGGCAGTATTCATGCCAACTAAGTGAAGGAAGGGAAAGGAAGATTATGAGAAGATGAGGAAGGCTGGTTGGATAGCCATGGCAATGTCCTTAGCTTCAGTTATATCAGTGGTTCCCAAAGTGGGCAGTACTGCCCCCTGGGGGGGGTGGGATGCCTTGGGGGAGCGCTAAGTGGCAAGGGGCCGACAGGGGGGCACTAAGAGGCAAGGGGGGGTGCTGGAACTCTGTCCGGCAGCCTCCAGGGGGGAAAGAAACAGGTGGCACGCAGATGGCTACCTCTCTCTCCCCATCTTGTCGTCCAGTGCAGCAGCTCTTCCCATGGAAGAATCTACCCATGAAATGAACATGTGTGTTTGTGTGTATGTGTATGTCAGAGGAGGAATGTGTGTCAAGGGGGAAGAAACATTTTTCTCGGAGTTTTGAGCTGGGAGGGGCCAGAACGAGCTGAAGCACCAATGGGAATTCTCCCTGCTCCAGTGTCATCAGTCTCTGGGCAGAGTCTCCCTTGACTTCACCCAATGGAGGAGAGAGTTCCGAGCAGAGAGAGAAGCAGAGAAAGTGGGAGGGGGGATCTTTTCAGTCTTGGGGGGCTGCATTCTAGGACGGTGTTTCATGCCAGCTCCGGAGGGGAGGGTGGACTTCCTTTTGTGCCCCCCCATGATTCTCATCCAATCTCCCTTTCTCTGTGTGCCTGGAGGGACGGACTAGATGCCCTTTGAGTTCCCACAGTCCCCAGAGGGCGCCCAGGCTGGAGCTGCCAAGACTCCAGACGGGCAAAATGGAGCCAGAGCTTGAGGGGTCCTTCGGGCTCCCCCCCTCAGTCAGGAAGGAAGGAGCCCCCAGCAGGTGCTGTGGAGGACAAGGGGAGAGGTGCAGCCCCACAGCCAGCCAGGACTTGGGAGCCCCACACTCACCCCAATCCGAAGGGAAGCCAAGAAAACCCTCAGCTGACAGTCCATGCAGGAAGAGATGGAGAGGATTTGCAGAGATCCCCCCCTAATCTGGCCAGATCCTCTCCCCAGGCCCCTTCCCCTTGACGGGGGGGGGGGGGAATTTCCATAGGGATCTCTAGGCTTTACAGGAGAAAATGGGGTTTTCCATCCTTGAAACCTGTGTCTCTCTCGCTCGAAGAGCCCCTTCCGATCTCCCCCTCAGCCCCCAATGGGAAGGCATCTCCCCCTTTCTTTCTGTGGCTCGGGATTCCACTTGTCCTTGCAAAACAGCCCCTGATGAAAATCCTGGAACAAAGTTTGGTCGTTCCTCCTCCATTTTCCGTTCCTTTCCTCGGACAATTTCAACATCTGCCCATCATTTCAAAGCGCAACAATAGATACTTTCATCAGAAAAAAATATACAAAGTAACATTTTGGGGGGAAATTGCCAATATAAAAATGCGGACATAGAAGTGGATTCGTGATGAACTTTTTTCCTTCAGAAATTTGCATATCTTGGCTGTGGAATAGGAAGCGCTGCTATAATAATGGTCCTTTTTCCAATGGTTTTTCTTCATTATTTCTTTATTATTATTTTATCATGGTGTAAAATAGAAAAAAATAAAACAAGTGAGGAAATGAGAAAAGGAAGGAAAAGGGAGGAGAAGTGTGGGAGAAAGGAGGCGCCAGCCCTGCAGGCACATCAGGAAAATAGAGCAAAGCCAGTCTTTGCTCTACTTTTCAAACACGCCGCCACTGCTGCGTTCTAGGTGCTGGTCCCGCAGGTCCAACCCATTGAGCCCGCTGCACTGGAGGGACCTGCCCAATCAAGTCCATGCGGAGCAGTGCACCAAGTCAATGGGGTGTCTGAGAGAGGGAAAGAGAGAGAGAGAGAAAAGAAAGAGAGAGAGAAAAGAGAGAGAGAAAGAGAGAACGAAGAAAAGAAAGAGAAAACGAAGAAAAGAAAGAGAAAAGAGAAAGAAAGAAAAAGGGACAAAGAAAGAGGGGGGAGGGAGGGAGGGAGGGGGAGAGAGAGGGAGGGAGGGAGGGAGGGAGAGAGAGAGAGAGAGAGAGAGAGAGAGAGAGAGAGAGAGAGAGAGAGAGAGAGAGAGAGAGAGAGAGAATATGACCTGATGCAGCAGATTGAAATGAGGCCTAGTTTAGACTTGAGGCCCTTTTCCACATTGAAACATCTTTGCCAGCATCTTTGCCAGCACATTGAAACATCTTTGGCTTCTATTAAAGGTTTTGTGGACGAAACATGGTCAAGACTATCAGAAAGCTCTCACATTTCATTGAGGCTTTAAACAGGATCCATTGGACCAGACCTCCACCCTTAAAAAGTACTTTTCCCCAATGTATTACAGTGCCAATTCTGAAGAAGGCAAAACCAAAATGTACTGGTAAAGAGAACACACACACACTCCCTTCTAACCCTGCTGGAGCAGGTGATTGAACTAGAATAGATATCTCATTATCTTTCTCCTCCCTCCTTCCTTTATTTCTTTTTCTTTCTGTCCCTTCCTTCCAACCTCCCCTCTTTCTTTGTCTGTCCCTTTTTCTTTCTTTCCCTTTTCTCTTTCTTTTCTTCTTACTCTCTTTCTCTCTCTTTTCTCTCTCTCTCTTTCCCTCTCTCAGGCTCACCCCATTGACTTGGTGCACCGCTCCGCTTGGACTTGCTTGGGCAGGTCCCTCCGGTGCAGAGGGCTCAATGGATGGACCTGTGGGGCCGGCACCTAGAATGCGGTACTGGCAGCATGTTTGAAAAGTAGAGCAAAGCCAGAGGTTGGTAATTTTTGCTGCAAAGAATCACAAAATCTTCTGGGTTGTGCACAAGAAGGGACACACATGTCAATGCAATTCAGCAACATAAAATAAAGAAATACAAATAAAAATCAACAAGAATCGGCAAAGCATCTCTAATTAGATTCTATTCACTACTAGAATCTAATCAGAGATGCTTTGCCGATTCTAGTCCAATGACCTGCTCCAGCAGGGTTGGAAGGGTGTGTGTGTGTGTGTGTGTGTGTGTGTGTGTGTGTATGTGTGCATGGCTGTCAAAACTCCAAAAACAGGTCAAGTAGTTCTGGGGAGGCCAGTCATAAATTAGAACACTTGCTAAACAACTGGCCATTAAATGAGGACCACTTGTATTTGGTTTGCCGGTCAACTGGCCATGCCCACCCAGTCACATGACCACCAAACCACATCTACCAGGTTATGTGACCAGCAAGCCACGCCCAGCCAGCAAGCCATGCCAGCTAGTCACGTGATCAACAAGCCATACCTTCAAATTAGGCCATGCCCATAGAAATTTGAATCCCACTCCTGGGTGGTGGGCACTGAGGATCAATTTGTAGCATCAAGGGGGCGGTGGACTGAAAAAGTTTGGGAACCACTCCTCTAAGGGAACACTCGTAACCCAGGAATTATCTGTACTGACAAGATACAGCAGGCAACCAGGCTGATACATTCAATGCAGAGGAGAAGGGGAAAGATAGCTAAAGTACATCAGCCTTGCCCACCCCATAAGTTCTAGAATTGATTTAAACTATATTCAAATACTATTGTTATAGTTTCCAATTTAACAGGATCTAAAACAGCTTTGTCTTATACAGTAGAATCAGTCAATTTTTTAGAAAAAAAGAAGAGAACAAAAATAATATGATCACTGCTGCTACTATACAGCTCCATTCAATCAATATATCACTGAACAAAGGAAGAATATAGTTACATGAGAAACAATGTAGATGCACAGATAATTTGTTTCTCTTTAAATTTAAAAACTTTACAATGGGAACAGTGTGCAAGTATTTTTAATATATTTAGTAATAGTCAAGGATTTAGAAATTTTACTTTGCCATGTATACAATCCAAAAGCTTACAGAAAAAAGGCATCCTTTAAAATACCAGGTATAGTATACAATCTTAATATACAGGTGAAACTCGAAAAATAAGAAATCATGCAAAAGTTCATTTATTTCAGTAATGCAACTTAAAGGGTGAAACTAATATATGAGATAGACTCATTACATGCAAAGCAAGATAGTTCAAGCAGTGATTTGTCATAATTGTGATGATTATGGCTTACCGCCCATGAAAACCCCAAATCCACAATCTCAGAAAATTAGAATATTACATGCAATCAATAGAAAAAGGATTGTACATAGAAAAATGTTATGTCTCACCTGTGCAAACGAGGTGAGAAGTCCAAATTTCCAACTGAATATAAACAAGCAAGCAAGTCCAGTAATTACAGGGTTAAATTCCTTGAGTCGATAAAGTTCTTGGCAGTCTCACACAAGCTGTCTGCCAAGTCCGACAAGAAAGCAGGAACACAAATCACAAGCTGTCACCACACACAGGGTACTCTGAAGCTTCTCTCACTAAGTAACACGTTGTCCCGAACAAGTTCCCAGAGCGAACACACCCACTTTTATTCCCTGTGGGGCGTGTCAGTCCCTCATCTCAGTCTCTGATTCGTCCTTTCTTTCTGCGTTGCAACTCGCACTTTTGCCTGCGCCGTTGCCTCGCATCAAGCCAGCATTCCTCAGCTTGATCCTCAGTCAGAGACTCTGATACGCCTTCCTGGTTATCTGCCGACACCTGAGGCACAATCAAGGAGGAAGGTCTTGCTGAAGAGGAAAGTCCTGGGGAGGAAGGCAACTCCAAATCCTCTAACAAAACAGGCTCAAACCTCAGAGCCAAATCCTCCTCTTCCTCACTGTCCAAGTCTTCGTCCTCTAACAAAGCAGGCTCAAACCTCAGAGCTAAATCCTCCTCTTCCTCATTGTCCAAGTCTTCGTCCTCTAACAAAGCAGGCTCAAACCTCCGAGCCACAACACTATCCCTCAACGCAGGGCCCTTCCCCCGAGTCTGACGATCAGGACGTGGTTTCAATGGAAACTGTTCATGGAATCTCCGGATAAGGTCCGGGAAGTGGACTGTGGAAGCATCCACCCAGGAAAGAGCCTCCAGTCCATCCCCCAGCCTCTCGACGAAGTATTGAAACCGTCCTTTCAGCCAGCCAGAATCCCGAATGCTGACCACCGTGTCGTCAGCAGCGGGATCATCGCCGGGTACAGGTGAAGGAACCGTAGCAGCGGGAGAACGGAAAGCACACGAAGGGGCGTCAGGAACCAGAAGGGAACAGTGGAAGACAGGATGAATGCGCATAGAGCGCGGTAGGCAACGGGATTGAGCCGATAAGCAACGGGATTGATGACTGCTTCGATAGGGAAGGGACCGATGAAGCGATGGTCCAACTTCTTGATCGGACGATTGACCCATAGATGCTTCGTGGATAACCATACCCTGTCTCCCACAGCCAGTGGGGGCATCGCCCGGCGAGAACGATCTGCGAACCTTTTATAGTCCTCCTTAGCCCGTTCCAATTGCTGTGAAATCAATTGGTGAACCGAATGCAGTTCCGACAAGAAGTCCCGCGTCTCAGGAACCGGGGAATCCAAGATCGACAATGGGAAAAACCTCGGATGGTAAACCCACATTCGTGTAAAAAGGTGTCATGTGAGTGGAGGTGTGCTGGGAGTTGTTGAAGTCACCCAATCATTCTGTCGGTGGTTGACAAAACACCTTAAATATTGTGCGAAGATGCCAATCACCTTCTCCATCCCACCATCAGTCTCCGGATGGTGCGCCGACGACAAGCACACCTGTACCTGTATCGCGGTCATTAGGCTCTTCCAAAATTGAGTGGTAAACTGGACACCGCAATCTGAAATTACCCTATCCGGCAGACCATGAAGACGGAACACATGTTGCAAAAATAACCGGGCAGTAGTACGAGCCGACAGTAATCTCCGACAGGGGATAAAGTGGGCCATCTTGGTTAACATATCAACCACCACGAGTACCGTCGTATATCTCGACGTATATCTTAACAAATGTGTTAAGAAGTCCATGGAAATTGCCCCCCATGGTCTGTCCGGAGTCGGCAGAGGTTGAAGGAGACCAGGAGGCGCACCCGTCGCGGCTTTCACTTGCCTGCATGGTACACAGGATGCGACATAGGCGTGGACATCATGCCGGACTTGAGGCCACCAAAAAGTCCGTGTGACAAGATGAAGGGTCTTTAAAAACCCAAAATGGCCAGCAGCAGGGTTGTCGTGACATTGAGTCATAATAAGGGCTCTAAGTGTCTCCGTGGGCATGTACAACCGGCCCCGATGTCATAGTAAGCCCTCCTCCAAAGTCCATGGGGAGTCAGGTCCAATTTCCCCCATTCTCTGCTGCGACCAAGCGTCCAAGCGCTGCGCCTCTCGTATTCGAGTCCGCAAATCCACTGGTTCCTGGATAACGGCTAAAGATTCCGGTGGCAGCACCGTACGTGGAGGAAGGGGGTCCTCGGGACAAAGGTACTCAGGTTTACAGGACAGGGCATCTGCTCTCTGATTTTGACCACTGGGGATATAGGTCACAGAAAAGTTGAACCGGGCAAAGAACAACGACCACTGGATCTGTCGCTGGTTCAACTTCCTTGCAGTCGACAAGTGTTCCAAATTACGATGATCCGTCCGAACCTCCACCTTGCGCCGGGCCCCCTCAAGATGATGTCGCCAGGTCTCAAATGCAGCCTTGATAGCCAGCAACTCTTTTTCCCAGATAGTATAGTTGCGCTCGGAAGGAGTGAGTTTCCGAGAATAGTAAGCGCAGGGAAAAAGAGGTGCGCCATCCGCCGGGGCTTGCAACAACACAGCCCCAATAGCCACGTTGGACACATCCGTCTCCACCACAAAAGGACGATGAGGATCAGGATGCCTCAGGACAGGTTCCGCGATGAAGGCCTTCTTGAGAGCCTCAAAGGCCTGTTGCTGCGGGGGGCCCCACTGGAACAGAACCTTCTTTCGAAGGAGTTGGGTTATGGGACCCATCAGCTTAGCAAAACCCAGGATGAAGGTCCGGTAATAATTAGCGAATCCCAAGAGACGTTGAACGTCCTTCACTCGACGAGGGGGTTCCCAACTACACAAGGCCTCCACTTTACACGGGTCCATGGCAATGCCTTCAGGAGAGATGATGTGCCCCAAGAACTCTATGGAAGTCTGGAAAAAGAGGCATTTCTCCAGCTTCGCATAGAGTTGATGTTCCCGAAGACGTTGCAAGACCTGACGAACTTGTTGAAGATGGCTGTCTCTGGACCTGGAATAAATCAAAATATCGTCCAGGTACACCACCATGAACCGATCGAGCATGTCCCAGAACGCATCGTTCATCAGGTGCTGGAAGACTGCGGGGGCGTTGGTCAACCCAAACGGCATCATGGTGTACTCAAAATGGCCGTATCGGGTGCCAAACGCTGTCTTCCATTCGTCCCCCTCTCGCATCCGCACCAGGTTGTAGGCCCCTCGAAGATCGAGCTTGGTGAAAACAGTGGCCCTCCGTAATCGCTCCATCAACTCTGGAATGAGCGGCAAGGGATAACTATTCCGCACCGTAATGGCATTCAACCGGCGGTAATCGCAGCACAAGCGCAAGTCTCCTGTCTTCTTTTTAACGAAAAGAACGGGAGCAGAAAGAGGGGACGACGACGGCCGGATAAACCCCCGGGCCAAATTCTTTTCCAAGAAATCACGAAGGGCGGCCAATTCGGGCTCAGACATAGAATACAGGCGTCCCTTGGGTAGTGGGGCATTGGGCAGAAGGCCCACTGGACAGTCATAAGATCGATGCGGGGGTAACCGATCTGCCTCCTTCTCACTAAATACATCGGAGAAATCGGACAGTTCAGGAGGTACGGAGACAGCGGGGGCGGCGATGTCCTGGCCAGCACAGGTGTGTCATAAATGGTCCACGCACTGGAAACTCGGGAACGAAATGGCGTTCTGTGCCCATGCCACCCGAGGATCATGTAACCGTAGCCAGGCCATTCCGAGGACCAAGGGGAGATGGAGGTCCGCAGTGATGTAAAAACTAATCGCCTCCTCATGGTCCCCAATGACCAGGCGCAACGGCTGGGTAGCAAAGTGAATGGGTCCAGCACGAAGTTCCCGTCCATCAATTGTCTCAACCTTTATTGGCGGCTCCACCGAAACCAGGGGAACATCAAAATGAGCCGCAAAAGCCTGGTCCATAAAATTGGTCGTAGCCCCCGAGTCCACCAATGCTATCGCGGGAATCCCCTTTGACCGGGATGGCAAGAAAACCTGAGCATCGAGAAGTAAATGTCGAGGGGGCCCAGAGTCCACCTCCGCTACTTCAGGCGGGTGGTTGATACGTGTCTGGCCTAGAGTTTCCCCGAGGCCGGGCCGACCTTGTTTCCCCGACTGATCAAGTCTAGATTCGGGCACAGGCCTGCGTGCCCCCCGTTGTTGAACAGGACAACTTGCAAAGTGTCCAGGCCCCCCACAATACAGGCATAAACCTCCCTGGAGTCTCCGTGTGCGTTCGTGGGTCGTCAAATGAGGTCGGACCACACCCAACTCCATCAGCTCCTCTGCCATTGCCACGACACTGTGGGAGACCCGGGGCGTTGGTTTTACAGGGCATTGAGGTGGATGGCTGCTCCTGGACGGGGGCGTCGAGTCCTGTGGCGTTGAAGCCGGGTGTCAATGCGCAAGCATTGCACCACAAAAGCGTCGAGGGTCCGGGCCAGCTCCACATGAATCAATTCGTCCTGTAAGTCCTCCGACAAGCCATCCTGAAAAGCGTCCATCAAAGCCGCCTCGTTCCACGTAGAGTCCAAACAGATCAGTCAAAATTCCGAAATGAACTCCTGCAAGAGGCGTTTCCCCTGGCGAAGTTCCTTCAGGCGCCTGGCTGCTGTCTGAGTCCTTATGGGGTCCTCATACTTAATGTAGGTGATGCCAAAACCCCTGATAGTCTGTTAACAATGGACTCTCTTGCACTAATAAAGGAGTGGCCCACCTGACAGCCGAGCCCGAAAGAAGGCTTATTACAAACCCCACCCAAGCCCGATCATCAGGGAAATCCTCCGGCCTCAGAGCCATAAACAATTGGCACTGTCCCATGAAAGCTGGGAACATTTCAGGCTGCCCAGAGAACTTATCTGGCACAGCTACCGGGCATTTCCTACGGGGAGGGGCAGGAGGAGCAGCACGAGCCTGCAGGAGAGTGAGTTGATTAATCAGCTGAGTAACTTGCTGCTGCAAAACCTGGTTATCGTTCTGCAGCTGGTTAAGCTGCTGCTGCTGCTGCTGCTGTTGATCCATCTTGGTCAAAAGATGGCTTTTGTTAAGGTTCGGGACAAAAATGTTATGTCTCACCTGTGCAAACGAGGTGAGAAGTCCAAATTTCCAACTGAATATAAACAAGCAAGCAAGTCCAGTAATTACAGGGTTAAATTCCTTGAGTCGATAAAGTTCTTGGCAGTCTCACACAAGCTGTCTGCCAAGTCCGACAAGAAAGCAGGAACACAAATCACAAGCTGTCACCACACACAGGGTACTCTGAAGCTTCTCTCACTAAGTAACACGTTGTTCCAAACAAGTTCCCAGAGCGAACACACCCATTTTTATTCCCTGTGGGGCGTGTCAGTCCCTCATCTCAGTCTCTGATTCGTCCTTTCTTTCTGCGTTGCAACTCGCACTTTTGCCTGCGCCGTTGCCTCGCATCAAGCCAGCATTCCTCAGCTTGATCCTCAGTCAGAGACTCTGATACGCCTTCCTGGTTATCTGACGACACCTGAAGCATAATCAAGGAGGAAGGTCTTGCTGAAGAGGAAAGTCCTGGGGAGGAAGGCAACTCCAAATCCTCTAACAAAGCAGGCTCAAACCTCAGAGCCAAATCCTCCTCTTCCTCATTGTCCAAGTCTTCGTCCTCTAACAAAGCAGGCTCAAACCTCAGAGCCACAACAGAACAATATCAGACCTCTGAAAAGTATAAGCATGCATATGTACTCAGTACTTGGTTTGGGCCCCTTTTGCAGCAATTACTGCCTCAATGCAGCGTGGCATGAAAGCTATCAGCCTGTGGCACTGCTGAGGTGTTATGGAAGACCAGGATGCTTCAATAGCGGCCTTCAGCTCTTCTGCGTTGTTCGGTCTCATGTCTCTCATCTTTTTCTTGGCAATGCCCCATAGATTTTCTACGGGGTTCAGGTCAGGCGAGTTTGCTGGCCAATCAAGCACAGTAATCCCACGGCCACTGAATCAGGTTTTGGTGCTTTTGGCAGTGTGGGCAGGTGCCAAGTCCTGCTGGAAAATGAAGTCAGCATCCCCATAAAGCTCGTCTGCGGAAGAAAGCATGAAGTGCTCCAAAATCTCCTGGTAGACGGCTGCGTTGACCCTGGACTTAATGAAGCTCAGTGGACCAACACTAGCAGATGACATGGCTCCCCAAATCAACAGAGACTGTGGAAACTTCACACTGGACTTCAAGCATCTTGCAGTGTGTGCCTCTCCATTCTTCCTCCAGACTCTGGGTCCTTTGTTTCCAAATGAGATGTAAAAGTTGCTCTCATCAGAAAAGAGAACTCTGGACCACTGAGGAACAGACCAGTTCTGTTTTTCTTTAGCCCAGGTAAGACGCTTCTGACGTTGTTTGTTGTTCAGGAGCGGCCTGACAAGAGGAATACGACATTTGAAGCCCATGTCCAGAATCCATCTATGTATGGTGGCTCTGTGTATGGTGGCACTGACTCCAGCCTCAGTCCACTCCTTGTGAAAGTCCTCAACACTTTTGAATGGCCTTTTCCTGACAATCCTCTCCAGGCTGCAGTCGTCCCTGCTGCTTGTGCACCTTTTTCTTCCACACTTTTCCCTTCCACATAACTTTCTAGTAATGTGCTTTGATACAGCGCTTTGGGAACACCCAACTTCTTTTGCAATTACCTTTTGAGGCTTTCCCTCCTTATGGAGGGTGTCAATGATGGTTTTCTGCACAACTGTCAGGTCAGAAGTCTTTCCCATGATGGTGATTCCTACTGAACCAGACTGAGAAGGCTCAGGAACCCTTTGCAGGTGTTATGGCTTAATTAGCTGATTAGAGTGGGACACTTTGAGCCTAGAATATTGAACCTTTTCACAATATTCTAATTTTCTGAGATTGTAGATTTGGAGTTTTCATGAGCTGTAAGCCATAATCATCTCAATTATGACACATCATGGCTTGAACTATCTTGCTTTGCGTGTAATGAGTCTATCTCATATATTATGTTCACCTTTTAAGTTGTATTACTGAAATAAATGAACTTTTGCACGATGTTCTAATTTTTCGAGTTTCACCTGTACATCTGGTCTTTAAATACAGAAAAAACTGAGTAAATACCATTTCTTAAAGCTAGTTAAAATGCATGTTTCAGTAAAACGTATTATGTGGAAAGACAAAGCAATTTGGGATGGCAAGCAATGCCAAGTCCGACAAGAAAGCAAATAATAATTTTGATCTAAAGCAAATAATTTGAAAAAAATAGCTGAGAATATCTAAATACATTATGTCACAGAAGTGAGTACACCGCTTCACATTTTGTAAATATTTAAGTATATCTTTTCATGTGACAACACTGAAGAAATGACACTTGGCTACAATGGGAATGTAGTGTAGTGGGTGTACAGCTTGTATAACAGTGTAAATGTGCTGTCCCCTCAAAATAATGCAACATACAGCCATTAATGTCTAAACCCCTGGCAACAAAAGTGAGTACACTCCTAAGTGATAATGTCCAAATGGGACCCAAGTAGCCATTTTCCCTGCCTGGTGTCATGTGACTCGTTAGTGTTACAAAGTCTCAAGTGTGAAGGCAGAGCAGATGTGTCAAATTTGATGTTATCGCTCTCATTCTCTGATACTGGTCACTGGAAGTTCAACATGCCACCTCATGGCAATGAACTCTCTGAGGATCTGAAACAACAAATTGTTGCTCTACATCAGGGGTCCTCAAACTACGGCCCGCAAGCTGGATATAGCCTGCTGAAGCCATTAATCCAGACCGCATGGGATTATGAGGCTGTCCCGCCCACATCACCCCACCTACCTGCCAGCCCCCACTCTTCGGCTGAGCGCAGAACTTCCCTTTGCGAGTCCCGTGGGATAGAACTGGAAAGCAAGCCAATGTTTTTGCTGACAGAGTGCTTCTAGGGACGGGCAAGGCCAAAAAAGAGCGGGCAGAGGCACAGGGAGGCATCCGCATGCCTTGTTTTTGGCCAGCAGAGTGCTTCTAGGGATAGGGAGGCCAAAAAAGGGGTGGGGACAGGCCCAGGGAGTCATCCATGTGTCCTGTTTTTGGCCAGCAGAGTGCTTCTGGGGGACGGAGAGGCCAAAAATGGGCTGCACCTTTTGCCAGCCAAGGAAAGAATTCTAAGAGGGACTTCAGTCCATTGTCACTTTGCTGTGGGGGGAAAAATGAAGAGTCCCAATGGGAGAGGCTGCGCCTACCATGTAATTACACATCGCTTCCAAGAGTCATGGTTAGTGCCAGATACCTGTGTGCTTTCCATTCATCCTGTGTGACGCATAGCAGAAGCAGAGAGGGGTAGGAGGCCTAAGAGCATGCCAAGCCCCAGCGCAGTGCTTTCTCATGCCGGCCGGATTAGCTCAGAAGCAGCAGATCCCCCAGTCACGGGCTGGATGTGGGGTCCAAGGTGAGGTGGAGGGAAAGTGGGTGGCCCTCAGTGGAGAGTGCCACCGTGGCACTAAGCGCAACTCTTGGAAGCGATGCTTAATTATGCAGCAGGCGCAGCCTCTCCCATTGGGACCCTTCAGCTCCCCCCCCCCCAGCCTGGCAGAGCAACAGTGGCAAATCTTAGCTCTTTCCTTGGCCAGCGAAAGGCGTAGCCCTTCACTCATGAAGATAGCTTGGCAGCCCATGGAGAAGCAGAGCTGGCGAGATGGGAGCAAGCTAGGAAGCAACAGCTGCCCTGTCACCTTCTTCCCACCCACCCCGCTGCCACCTCTTGGCTGCCTGTCCTTCTCCCACTCGGCACTTGGCAATTCCAGGGTGGTGGCCGGTGAGGCTGCCTGCCCCTGAAGGAGAACGTCTGTCTCTGCTCCTGAAGAGGGAGGCAGTAAGAACATCCAAGAGGCAGCGGTGGGGGAAAGAAGATGGTGGGGCGGCTGTTGCGGCGCCCACTCCCTAGCTCGCTCACGTCTCAGTGGCCAAGCCCCCGCCTTGGGGTTTCCTTGCCTGATCTGCTCTAAGTGACGCCTGTCCAGTCGGATCTTGCCTGGAAAACACGCAAAGCCCTTGATCGAGCCTGTTGTGTGCGTTCGACACATGCGGAAGAAGCTCTGGGACAGCCAGTGAGATTCCAAAAGCTGATTGAGACCACCGCAATGGGAATGGAATGGAAATAGGAGAGAATGGAATGGGAATGGGAATAGGATGAGATGGGATAGAATGGAATAGCAATAGCATGGAGTGGGAATGGGAGTGGGAATAGGATGGAATGGAATGGAAATGGAAAGGAATGGAATTCAACAAGGTATCCTAGGGCACTGCCAGGATTGAAGGGGATCTTGCAGAAGATGCCCCAGGGGAGAGGGAGAGAGATGTGGAGAGAGAGATGAAAAGAGATAGATATGGAAAGAGAGACAGAGACAGAAACGGATGGATGGATGGATGGATGGGAGGGAGGGAGGGAGGGAGGGAGGGGGAGAGAGAGAGAGAGAGAGAGAGAGAGAGAGAGTATATCTTGTTCATTGTAAGCTCTTTGGGGCTGAGAAGAATTGCTGCAAAACTGAGTATCCTGAAGTGGACCACTAAACATCTTAAAAAACGATTTAGTAAAAAAAAAGTCAACCAAAACAACAACATGCAAACAAAAGCAAATAAAACACCCTCAGGAGCAAAATGAATGAAAGTTTAATTTGTGTGTATTGTTTAGTGGACTGCTAAGTTGGCAACATACACTGCTAAATTGGCCACACCCACCTAGTCACATGACACCTAGCCATGCCCACCCAATCACATGACCACCTAGCCAAGCCCACCCAGCCAGTCCGGCCCCTCAACACTCTGAGGGACCGTGAATTGGCCCTCTATTTAAAAAGTTTGAAGACCCCTGCTCTACATAAAGATGTCCTAGGCTATAAGAAGATTACCAAGACCCTGAAACTAAGCTGCACCACGGTGGCCAAGATCATACAGTGGTTTAATAGGATAGGTTCCACTCAGAACAGGCCTCGCTATGGTCAACCAAAAAAACTGAGTGCCTATCAGTATCATATCCAGAGGTTGGCTTTGTGAAATAGACGTATGAGTGCTACCAGCATTGCTGCAGAGGTTGAAGGGGTGGGGGTCATCCTGTCAGTGCTTAGATCGTATGCTGCATGCTGGATCAAATTGGTCTGCAGGGCTGTCATCCCAGAAAGAAGCCTTTTCTAAAAATGATACATAAGAAAGCCCGCAAATGGTTTGCTGCAGACAATCAGACTTAGGACATGGATTTCTGGAACCATGTCCTATGGTCCGATGAGACCAAGATAAACATATTTGTTTCAGATGGTGTCAAGCATGTGTGGGGGCAACCAAGTGAGGAGTACAAAGACAAGTGTATCTTGCCTACAGTCAAGCATGGTGGTGGGAATGTCTTGGTCTGGGACTGCATGAGTGCTGCCAGCACTGGAGAGCTACAGTTCATTGAGGGAACCAAGAATGCCAACATGTACTGTGACATACTGAAGCAGAGCATGATTCTCTCCCTCAGAGACTGGGCCACAAGGCAGTATTCCAACATGATAATGACCCCAAACACACCTCCAAAACAACCATTGCCTTGCTAAAGAAGCCCCATTTGGACATTATCACTTAGGAATGTACTCACTTTTGTTGCAAGCACACATTAATGGCTGTGTGTTGTGTCATTTTGAGGGGACAGCACATTTACACCATTATACAAGCTGTATACTCACTACTTTACATTGTAGCCAAGTGTCATTTCTTCAGTGTTGTCACATGAAAAGATATACTTAAATATTTACAAAATGTGAGGGGGTGTACTCACTTCTGTGACAGTGTATATACAGAGAGGGCTGTGTTTATTTAAAGCTTGGACCTGAAACAATGGCCCTCTAGATATTATTAGAACTATATTTCTCATTATGTATATCCATTGGCCATGATATATAATTAAAGGAAGTTTATCGTAGGTTTTATACCCTTCATTTAAATGCGAAAAGACAATCTTACCACAGTGATACTGACGGCATCATCAAATTGATGCATTATAACACTGATGACTGCAGAAGCCAAGAGGAGCATAATCAGAGGATTTTTAAACTACAGAGAAAAGGAAAAAAAAAAATTCAGAAATATCTTGGAATAATAAAGAAAATTCCTTTTCCCATTACATCAAAATTAATGATAGCTTTATGGGAACAATGTACCAAAAAATAACTCCCAAGTCATAATGTCTCAAAAGAGGGGGCCTTAAGCAATATTATTAAATATACATGTGCTAGATTTTAATATGTTTTATTAATCAAATTTAATTAATACCTCTCTAAATAAAACATTTGAAGAAAAGTTTTATACAGGTAGTCCTCAACAGTTAGTTTAGTGATCGTTCAATGTTACAATGTTACAATGGCAGTGAAATAGTGACATGAGTTTTTCACACTTAAGACCATTGCAGCATCCTCATGGTTACATAATCAAAATTCAGACGCTTGGCAACTAACTCATATTTATGACAGTTGCAGTGTTCCAGGGTAATGTGATCACTTTTTGTGACATGTAACAATTCACTTAATAATCATGTTACTAACTTAAAAAACTGCAATGATTCATCAACAACTGTGGCAAGAAAGACCACAAAACTGGGCAACATTCACTTAACAACAAAGTGTTAAGTTTGTTCCTAGCAACAAAAATGTTGGGCTCAATTGTATTTATAAGTCGAGGACTACTTATATGCACTTTTGTTATTAATTAGAATATCATTTAGAAATATAATCATCAAAAATATTGTGTAAATATTTATTTAAATAAGCTTTTAAAAAAAAAAGAAAAATTCAAAGAATCTAATCCTAAAGGGACCTGAGTAATGGATGGAACTATCTTGGAAGATTAAATCAGCTGGAATACATTTCTCCAGTTGCCACCATCATACTATCACATCATTAGCTGATTTTGATCCCATCATTTCTTAGCTTGTGTGAAGGTAGCTCATTTGGGTACTTAAATAATCAAGTGTTCTTGGAAAAGATTCTTACCTGAGAAATATATTTTTTCCATAGTGGTTCATCTTCAGTAATATCAAATTCATTCCAACCATGAAATGCTCTTCTATGGCAAACTTCATTATTTTTCAAGCCATTCTGAATATCAGCCTACAAAATATATATTGATATGCATATTAAGAGATATACTTAATCTACACATTCTTTCTGTACAATCAAATAGTAAAATCCCATAAAAGCCATATTGGTATGAATATTATACCTGGATAAAAGCCTTTTATCTAATCTTGTTTCATAATTGTGTATTTTAGGAATTGGAACGACACAGTAGAAGTTCTAATTAAAACAATTAAGACTTATTCCTGAATTGCTGGCTTTTTACCAACAAAAAGACTCAATGTTCACTTCTACTAGACTAATAAAGCATCATACTGAATTTGAGATTCAAGGGATTGAATCCAATTTCTATTATGATTATTGATGAATGTATTTTTTTTCCTTTATGTACACTGAGAGCATATGCACCAAAGACAAATTCCTTGTGTATCCAATCACGCTTGACCAGTAAAGGATTCTATTCTATTATATGAACTTGCCCATGCAGGGGAGGGGACACTATTTTCCAGCCTCCACACCTCTTTTTTTTGGGGGGGGGGGAGATTCTAAAGCACCTAGTAAACAGGACCTGTTTAAAAATGAACATTCCTTTCCCAAACCAAAAATAATCACAACCCCATCCATTTGCATTATCATTTACTGATGTGACATTTGGGCTTTTCTCAATGTTAAATGGGTTATTCAGCCATTCCATGAGAAATCTTCCACCTTGGAAGTTAGTTCTCACAGCAAATAAGCTATTGGGAGTATTGTTCCTAGAGAGACAGACTCTCTTGACATCAAGTATGATACCCCCTTATGGGTAGGAAAATAGATTTTCTGTGAGTTTTTAGAAATCTTTCTTGCTTCTGTAATTAATGTATTCAATTTGCCATCTATATTGTTTAGTATGAATTCATCAGAAGTCAGGAAAGAGCATTTGGAGAGAATCAAGGTAAATAGGCACCTATATCCAGAAAATAACTTTATCTTAAACATGACTGATACATTAAAAGTTAATTATTCATGTTAAATTGCATCACAGAATTTAATACAGCATTAGTATTAGCATTATGTTTGAATAACTGAATGATCAGATTATTTTTAATTTAATGTTTTTTCTAATTCACTCAG